>NC_051092.1:16777127-16974627 GCF_901709675.1 Syngnathus acus
ACGGATACTGAGTGTGTCACATCATCAATGCACTTCCCGATGTAGGAGGAAACAGAGTCAGTATACTCCTCAATGTCCGCCCGACCGTCGCAAGTGGCCGCCCTCCTAAACACGTCCCAGTCGGTAGAGCCAAAGCAGTCACGAAGCGCATCAGAGGCACCCTCAGGCCACACCCGCACCCGCTTGCGAACTGGTCTGGATGTTCTCACCTTTTGTCTGTATGCGGGCAAAAGCATAACAGTGAGATGGTCAGAAAGCCCAAGATGGGGGAGGGGGGCGGCTTTGAAAGCTCCTTTATGCGAAGAGTAGACCAGGTCCAGGAAGCTGTCGCCACGCGTAGGAAAATCAACATGCTGGTGAAGCCTCGGAAAAACAGACTTCAGATTAGCATGATTAAAATCCCCAGCGAAGATGGTGAAACCGTCAGGGTGCGCTGTCTGTTGGTCACTGACAGCCTGGTACAGTTCACTAAGAGCCGCGACCCTGTCGCCTCCGATGTTGGAAGGCGGGATGTAAACCGTGACCAGCAGAATCAGATTTGACAGGTGAGTCACGCCCTCTGCTGTCCGTTCACCCCTCCAGAATGCTGCTCAAGGTGGTAGAGAGCATGAAAGCTCCCTCGTCTCTGTTGATGGTCCTCTGGCCCTGCTTGCGGATCTCGATGGCCTCCCTAATCCAATGCTGATGTTTGTTTTCTTCGGTGCGGATGACTCTGGCCTTTTCCCAGTCCATGATGTGATTCTCTCTTTTGCAGTGGTCGGTGATGGCTGACTTGTAGTGTTCCTGTTCTGCTTGTTGTTTTATTGCTCTTGTTTGTCTTGTTGCTGTCTCCTTCTCACATTCCTTCTTGTGTTCTGTTTTTCTTGTAATGAAGTTCCTCCCTGTCTCCCCGATGTATGATTTATTGCATGATTTGCATGGGATCTCGTAAATGGAGTTGCATTTGTTTTCCGGGTGGCTTCTGTCCTTTGGGTGAACCAGTATGTGACGGAGTGCTGTGTGTGGTTTGACAGGTGTGTTAATGTTGTATTTTCTCATGGTTCATGGATGCGTTCCGTAATCCCTCTCACGTAAGGCAACGTCACCATTCCTCTGTGTTCTTGTTTACTTGTTTGTTTTTTCTTTCCCCCCTGTGTTGTGTTGCTTTTGTTTTTGACCTGTCCTGCACCTTTAGTTATTGCCCATTGTGGATACTGACATCTTTTAAGATTCAAGATTCAAGATTCAAGAATTTTTATTCGCCATGTTTGGGCGTGCCAAACAAGGAATTTGACTTCGGTACATCACAGCCTCTGTTCAACATTTAGGTGACTAACAACACTCAGGACGTGTGAAAAATGACAAATATTCTCAGACACCCCCTGATCTTAAACTCCCAAGAGGGCAAGGAAAAACTCAAAGCTCGAAGCTTGAGAAGAGACCACAGATGGGAGGATCCCTCTTCCAGGATGACCAGGCTGCAATGGATGCAGAGAGGACACATAGTACAAATAGTGTAGACAATTCAAAAAAGGTGTGGAGAGCAGGATGTTATTGCACAGCAGTGACTCTGAGACTCTAAGAGTGGTGTGAGTTCATCAGAGCAACAGTCTGGGGGAAGAAGCTGTCTCTGTGTTTGCTGGTTTTTGCTTACAGAGCTCTATCGCGCCGTCCGGAGGGGAGTAGTTCAAACAGACTGCAACCTGGGTGAGAGGTATCTGTAGAGATGTTACTTGCATGTTTCCTGGTCCTGGACAGGTACAAGTCTTGGATAGATGGGAGGTTGATTCCAATTATTTTTCTGCAGTCCTGATTGTCCGTTGCAGTCCTGATTTTCTTGTTTGGAGGCCGATCCAAACCAGACAGTGATGGCGGTGCAGAGGACAAACTGGATGATGGCAGTGTAGAAGGTCTTCAGTAGCTCCCGTGGCAGGTTGAACTTCTTGAGCTGTCTCAGGAAGTACAGCCTCTGCTGGGACTTCTTCCGGACAGAGTCTATGTGGCCGGTCCATTTCAGGTCCCGAGAGATTGTGGTTCCCTTGAAGGTGTCTGTGGAGAGAATAGTATTACTGCGGATAGTGAGGGGTGAAAGTGGTGAAGGGTCTCGTCTGAAGTCCACTGTCATCTCCACGGTCTTGAGCGGGTTCAGATCCAGGTGGTTTTGGCTGCACCAGTGGACCAGCCACTCCACCTCCTGTCTGTACGCAGTCTCATCACCGTCCCAGATCAGTCCGATGAGAGTGGTGTCATCTGCATACTTCAGGAGCTTCACAGGAGAGTCACCTGAGGAGAAATCGTTGGTGTAGAGCAGTGGTTCCCAAACTTTTGCAGGCTGGCGCCCCCTTTGGCTCCCCAGTGAATTCCTAGCGCCCCCCCCCCCCCCCAAGGACCGGCATTTATATAAATAAATAATACATTTATATAAATAAATAAATAATACATTTATAATATCATTACCATTACGTTGAATTAGTGGGAGCACTGAGTTTGTTTCTCAGAAACGAGCCGGTCCCATCTAGACGTAATCGGAGACAATGACACCCGAAGTGATTTAAGGTTTGTCTTTTATTGCAGGATGCTTGGTCTCCATGTGTTGAAGCAGTTTTGAATGCTTCACTGCCTGGTTAGTTAGCCTGTCGCCACATATTAGCTTTGCGGGCTCGACTGGGGAAACATGTCACGTGACCGGGATGAGTGTCTTGACCTGAATTAATTGATCGTCGATAAAAAAAAAATTCTGTGCGGCTTGGCGGCCCGGTACCAAGTGACCCACGGACCGGTACCGGTCCGCGGCCCGGTGGTTGGGGACCACTGCCCTAACCAGTTCAACACAACACAACACGGCGCGTTCTGGCGAGTCCCCAATTTCATGTTGACTTGAACTCAAGATGATGTTGACCGCCAGAATGCGGTTTTTATTATAAGATAAAATTCTGAACATTACAAGCTTGAAATTACAAACCTGAGCTTTTGCTTTTGTAGTCTATGCTGTCGGATCTGACTGGGCCAGAGCAGCGGGGCGGTACCGCCCACTTTGGGAACCACTGATTTAGATCATCCATCCATTTTCTGTACCG
Organism: Syngnathus acus; assembly: GCF_901709675.1. Lineage (NCBI taxonomy): Eukaryota > Metazoa > Chordata > Actinopteri > Syngnathiformes > Syngnathidae > Syngnathus > Syngnathus acus. The sequence goes on from NC_051092.1 coordinate 16,780,184, forward strand.
CTTAGTCCCCACGGGGGTTGCGGGTGTGCTGGAGCCTATCCCAGCGTCATCGGGCAGTAGGCGGGGGACACCCTGAACCGGTTGCCAGCCAATCGCAGGGCACACAGAGACAAACAACCATTCGCACTCACACTCACACCTAGGGACAATTTGGAGTGCTCAATCAGCCTACCAAGCATGTTTTTGGGATGTGGGAGGAAACCGGAGTGCCCGGAGAAAACCCACGCGGGCCCGGGGAAAACATGCAAACTCCACACAGGGAGGGCTGGAGGTGGAATCGAACCCGCACCCTCCTAACTGTGAGGCTGACGTGCTACCCAGTGCCCCACCGAGCCGCCTTTATTTAGATCAAATAATAATAATTATTATTTTTTTATCAAACCAGTTCATTAATATATTTCATTTTTTTTCCAGAGTAGTCAGAAATTGGTCAAGATTTTCTCTGGAACAATTAAAAAAAGTTCTGTCATCAGCAAGTAAAACTTTAAAAACTGTACTACAGACACACAGCTCATCTTTAAACTTTCCCCTCAGGGGTCGCCAAAGCGAACCATCTGTTTTTCCATATCACCCTATCCGGTGAATCCTCTTCTCTCACACCAAGTAACTTCATGTCCTCTTTCATGTCTGACCTAATGTGTCAGCCTGTCCATCACCATAGCAAACAAGAAGGGGCTCAGAGCTGGGCACCCTGTCATATGCTTTCTCCAGATCTACAAAGACACAATGCAGCTCCTTCTGACCCTCTCTGTACTTCTCCATCAGAATCCTCAAAGCAAATACTGCATCTGTAGTACTCTTTCTGGGCATGAAACCACACTGCTGCTCACAGATGCTCACTTCTGCTCTTAGTCTAGCTTGCACCTCTCTTTCCCATAACTTTAGTGTATGGCATTCCTTTGTAGTTGCCACAACTCTGCGCATCCTCCTTGTTCTTATAGATTGGTATCAACACACTTCTCCATTCCTCCGGCATCCTCTCATTCTCTCATTGAACAGTCTGATCTAAAACTCTAAAGACACCTCTCCAAGACACTTCCTTACCTCTACAGCAGGGGTGTCAAACTCATTTCACATTGTCAAGTCAAGTCAAGTTTATTTGTATAGCCCTAAATCACAAGCAGTCTCAAAGGGCTTCACATAGACAAACAATTGACAATTATTCTCAAAGCATCCCCTGATCTTAAGCTCCCAAAAGGGCAAGGAAAAACTAAAAAAAACCCTACCAGGGGAAAATGAGAAACCTTGAGAAGGGACCACAGATGGAAGGATCCCCCTTTCAGGATCACCAGGCTGCAATGGATGCAGAGAGGGCACAAATAATACATAGTATGAAAATCAATGAAAAAGTGGATTTCCAAGTCAAAGCGAAGAGCTGCCGGAGGTGCCCTCGATTGTCCTGGCAGTGTCTTCGAGGAGGGTCAGCTGCAGTTTCCTCATCCTGAATTGGTCCACGAGAATCCAGATAGCCGCTGTCAGCTTGGGTGCCACCTAACCACCTCTCCAGCCGGGGAGGGGTGGGGGGAGGGGGGATGGGAGAGGGAGCGAAAACAAACTCCAGCCGAATCGGCCACTACAGGTTAATTGAAGGCCATGTTTCTAGTGAGGTAGCAGTTCTAATATCCATTGGTAGGGCATTCCAAAGCTCTGGACCCTGAATAGAAAATGCTCTAGACCAGGGGTCACCAACTCCGGTCCTCAAGGGCGCCAATCCAGCCTGTTTTAGGTGCAGCCCTACAACAACACACCTGATTCAAATAATCAGGATCGCTATCAGCCTTAATAGAGCTTGCTGATGAGCTGATCATTTGAATCAGGTGTGTTGTTGTAGGGCTGCACCTAAAACAGGCTGGATTGGCGCCCTTGAGGACCGGAGTTGGTGACCCCTGCTCTAGACCCTGCAGACATTTTCTTGGCTCTCGGTGTCACTAAAAGACTAGCGTTTTGCGAATGAAGGTTACGAGACGGAACATAAGGAACAACTAGGTCAACGAGATATGAAGGCGCTAAGCGGGGGGGTGAATTATACTCAGGAGTGACTTATATGTGAAATTATTAACACATTATTTATTACTTCATCATAAACACATTACTTACTTACTAGTATACCACTTCACATGTTATTTTCACACTAAATCGCACGAGGGCGCTCTAGGCCTGTGGAATAATTGAAACTGCAACTGACCACAAGTCTAACATCAACGACGTACAAGAGGAAACGCCGCATCTACTTCCGGAGTCAGTGGAGTTGTTTATAAGTGACACAGAGGACAAAGATTTCGATGGATTTAATGATTTGGAGTGACACGGATGGTTCGATAAACTTGTTATTTATGTTGTAGTTATTTGAATAACTCTTAATATGTTATGTCAGGCACGTTCTCAGTTCCTCTTTTATGTGTTTATGTAATGTTAGCATACCGTACCTTCAGCCTGTTGTTGCCTATTCATTAGGGGTGTAACGATTCATCGATACACATCGATTAATCGATATAATGCTCTACGATTTATTGGCATCGATGCTAAACGTAAACATCGATTTATATCGCCGTGTTTGACCTCGGACATTAGACGCGACTTTATTTTGAAATCCAGTTCATTGTTGCTTGCTTCCTCTTTCCGGGAGCAGTACGCGGCGTGTTGTGTTGTGAGCAGAGCAGGCACGTGAAAGGGGAGCCGACAACGACGCGGCTCCTGGGCTGGTGCTATGGCTAGTGTCCAAGAAGACGAGGAAATTCGCTCCCCTTTGGGCTTCAAGTCATTCGTTTGGAAGCACTTTGGATTCCAAAGAAAAGATGGCTCAACGGACAATTAAAATTATTGTAAATAAATAGTTCAGTAATGCACTTTAAAGTTAATGGTATTACACAAAAAGAAAGAATATTCATTTTTCTTTACTTATATGAGAAAAAATATAGGAATTTGATAAAGTTCAGTGTTAAAATAAGCACTTTGTATACTACAATAGTCTTGTAATTTCCTAAATAAAGAGTTTGCAGTACCTTGTTGATTTTGCGTATGAATTGTTATAAATCAGGATTTTGTTCTATATTTTTTATTTAAAAAAAAAAAAATCCATCGTGGAGCACTATATCGTGATGTATCGTGAATGAATCACAGCAGGCTTTAAGATATCGGCAAATATTGTATCGTGATTCTTTGTATCGATATGATATCAAAACCCGCGATTTACACCCCTACTATTCATGTCTGCTCTTGGTGTTAGATTTTGTCAAATAAATTTACCCCAAAAAATTATACTTGACTTATACTCTGGTGCGACTTGTTTTTTTCCTTCTTTATTATGCATTTTATGGCTGGTGCGACTTATAGTCCGGAAAATACTGTATTTAATTTCTGTGACCAATTTAAAGGCATTTGATGAGAAGTAGTCAGGCTGTTTGATCTTTGACTGCTTTATTACAGTGTTGTGGATAGTTGTATGACTGTTATATGATTCGGAAAAAGGTAAGTTTCCCGTAGCACCGCTTGTTATTTGTTCCGTTGGTTTAGCTGTTTCTTTTTTATGTTTAGTAGGCGACTGCACACTGCCTACAACACGCATAATATCTGGAGTTTGCGTTCTGATATTGTTTAGTTTATATCTAACATTTTATCGAAGATATTTTCTAATGATAATAATCACATGACAATCATACAATACATATTGATAATGATTTATCAATCACCCCAACTTCAGTGAACAACTGAATTTGTCGTTTCCAGTGGTGGGGGGTACGTATTTCCTGGAAAATAGATAAAAATAATCCTAAGTAACAATTGCAGAAGACTTTCATAGCACTTTATTTACACCAGAGATTGCCCAAAATTTTTCTAAAAGCCATCATTCAATTATTTGATAACATATTCATATATTGAAATCATATCGATATAACCAGCAGACTAATTCTTGCCTTGGTGTTCTAACTACTGGTTGTTGTTGTTGTTTTTTTATAGTTCAAAATGGCCTACTGTTAGTAGAATCTCACATTCCATTGTGGCCAATTGTAGAATATGGGTTGATTATTATTGCACACGGTGTCACGTCTCGTCCCCAGTTCTGTGTCTGTGTGCTCGCCCCTCCCTTCCTGTGTGCCCTTGATTAGTGTAATCACACGCACTTGCCTCTCGTTACCTGTGTTGTATTTAAGTTCTGTTTGCGTGTCACTCGCCGTCGGAGCATTGCATGAGATGTGGACAATGCATGTCTCACTGTCACTCGGTTTGTTTGGTTCCTGTCTTTTGTTTCACGTTTTGGTGATCAGTCCTATTGGTTTCGTTGTTTAGTCACGTCAGTTTGCCGGGTCTGTCTTTTGAGTTCCTGCAACAAACCCTGGTCCAAGCTGCACTTGGTCGCCCTGCTCCATTTCTACACCCCGTTCGTGACAGAATGCTCCGACCATCACAGCGACCAGCGCTTGGACCTTCCGCCATCAGCTCCCGTCCGCGACGCCCGATCGACGCCCATCGTCCGAGCAGGTACCAGCGCGATCGGCTCCGCTGTCGCCATCGGACTTCGCTGCCGCGACGCCGGACCCGCGGCCGCCATCGGAGTGCCTCCCGGCGTCATCAGACTCGCGGTCGCCATCGGGCTCCACCCCAGCGTCGCAGGGCCCTTTGACGTCGCCAGATTCAAGCCAGCTGCGCCGGACCCGCGATCGTCCATGGCCCCACCCCCACTGCTGCAGCGCGTGGTGACTCTTGCCGCTGCGTACAGCTCCGCCTTCCAATTGCCGCTGATTGCGGTCCGGACTTCAAACTGCCGCCGATTGCGGCTCTGACTTTCCGAGTTTCCGCCGAGCGCGGTTCTGTCCCTGAGTTGCCGCCGTTTGCGGTTCTGTTTCCCCGAGTTGCCGCCGATTGCGGTTCTGTTTCCCCGAGTTGCCGCCGATTTGCGGTTCTGTTTCCCCGAGTTGCCGCCGATTGCGGTCCTGTTTCCCCGAGTTGCCGCCGATTGCGGTTCTGTTTCCCCGAGTTGCCGCCGATTGCGGTTCGGTTCCCCAAGTCGCCGCCCGAGTGCGGTGCGATTCGGTTCCCCAAGTCGCCGCCCGAGTGCGGTGCGATTCGGTTCCCCAAGTCGCCGCCCGAGTGCGGTGCGATTCGGTTCCCCAAGTCGCCGCCCGAGTGCGGTGCGATTCGGTTCCCCAAGTCGCCGCCCGAGTGCGGTGCGATTCGGTTCCCCAAGTCGCCGCCCGAGTGCGGTGCGATTCGGTTCCCCAAGTCGCCGCCCGAGTGCGGCGCGATTCGGTTCCCCAAGTCGCCGCCCGAGTGCCGCGCGATTCGGTTCCCCAAGTCGCCGCCCGAGTGCGGTGCGATTCGGTTCCCCAAGTCGCCGCCCGAGTGCGGTGCGATTCGGTTCCCCAAGTCGCCGCCCGAGTGCGGTTCTGTGCCCCAAGTCGCCGCCCGAGTGCGGTTCTGTGCCCCAAGTCGCCGCAGAGTGCGGTTGTTTCCCCAGTCGCCGCCGTGCGCGGGTCAAGCTATTCCGAAAACCAGTAGGGTTGTCTGGACTAGTGCGCTGCCCCCCCGCCCCCCCGCGTGCCGCCGTGGGGGGTTGGGTTTTTGGGACGTCGGGAGCCGTCCCTTGTGGGGGGGGTTCTGTCATGTCTCGTCCCCAGTTCTGTGTCTGTGTGCTCGCCCCTCCCTTCCTGTGTGCCCTTGATTAGTGTAATCACACGCACCTGCCTCTCGTTACCTGTGCTGTATTTAAGTTCTGTTTGCGTGTCACTCGCCGTCGGAGCATTGCATGAGATGTGGACAATGCATGTCTCACTGTCACTCGGTTTGTTTGGTTCCTGTCTTTTGTTTCACGTTTTGGTGATCAGTCCTATTGGTTTCGTTGTTTAGTCACGTCAGTTTGCCGGGTCTGTCTTTTGAGTTCCTGCAATAAACCCTGGTCCAAGCTGCACTTGGTCACCCTGCTCCATTTCTACACCCCGTTCGTGACACACGGTGTTGCAAAAAAGAGATAAACGGTCCTCATGGCTGCCGGGAAGAAAACAAAAAATTTAAGAAGAAGAAGAAGGCAGTAAAGAAAAAGACCACAGCTATACAAAAGCTAGTGTTTTTGTTTGGGTGCGTTCATTATAACTCATTGAAATCTTATAACGCTGATCGGTTTGGTACGACTATCAGACATCCAGTTCTGATACAAGCCACGTGTCATTTTATAATCAAGGCTTTAACAAAGAAGACACAATGCATTGATGTCTATGTCGGCGGCTGCCTGCCTGCTACGTACCTGTTAGTTTTAACGTGAAAATAATTTTTTGCTGTCAACACAACTGAGTTGTTCACCTTTTTTTCCCAGCCCTAGTCTAAACCTCACCCAACACGTAAACTTCCCCAATTCCAAAGAAAAACATGTATTGTGCTTCAGAAACATGGCATCCATCAAGCTCCAGAATTTCTCAGCCGCACTGGGTATCCAGAAGACGTGGCTTGTTCTCTGCTATCGGGGTGACATTTTACATCCTGAGGACCTGTTTGACCCCTCTGTAGTTTCCTAATGATCAAATTGGTCAGTGGATGACGCAGTCATCATGGGGCTGCACTTCAATCCTGGAAGACCTCAACAGCACGGGGCCTAATTAAGGTTCCTGATTGTTCATTGGCTGCTGCTCTTCTTTCGCCACACAAATGACTGCGCATGAACACACCCTGCTTTACGTCGCCACTGTGTATCCAGAAATGACGCACCTTCAGCGATCACACTCGGCAGTGGTCCGAGTTCTGTTGACACCTAGTGTCTAAAAGTGTGATTATTTGATTTGTCATGTAAAATATATTATAAAACAGGAATACTTGTTCATAGTGTATCAGCGGTTCTTTCCCATGAGGTGTCATATTGAACAGACCAGTATGGGAGAGTAAATAATACAAATAAATACAACTGCAGCCTTATAACACTGAGTCACATGACACATGGAAAATGGTTACCGTTTTTTCCCATGTATAATGCGCAAAATTTAACTAATTTATTGTCCTACAATCTGGGGTGCGCATTATACATGGGTACAATTTTTATTTATTTATTTTTTATTTTATTTTTATTTTTTTTAAGAAAATCATGGTACAACAATTTTTGAAGAAAATCTTGTCACGGATGGTTCTTTACAACGTCACTTTCCTCTCTTTTCATTTTAACCTAACTGATCGCGGTGGTGTCTTTCTGGGCAGTCGGAGAAATCAACGCCAACAAAAAAAATACATCCAGCCTAGTTAAGAAATCACCAGAAAGATCACCATGACAATTGTGAATAATAAATAAATAATTATTATATATATTATATATATTATTATTATAATAATAAATAATTGTGATAAATAACTGGAACATCACTCAAATATTGGTGATCCCGTTGAGAGTCTCACATATTTCTTCGCTATCGAGTTTGCTACTGCATGCGCAGTGATACTGACCGGCAGAATAACATCCGGTTGTTCCCAAAGATGATCTTTTTTCTGAAATAATTTTACGTTTACGGACTTAAGTAACCCGGCCGGGTCATACCAAAGACTATAAAAATGGGACCCATTGCCTCCCTGCTTGGCACTCAGCATTAAGGGTTGGAATTGGGGGGTTAGATCACCAAATGATTCCCGAGCGCGGCGCCGCTGCTGCTCACTGCTGCTCACTGCTGCTCACTGCTCCCCTCTCCCCCAGGGGATGGATCAAAATCACACGGGGATGGGTCAAATGCAGAGGACAAATTTCACCACACCCAGATGCGTGTGTGACGATCATTGGGACTTTAAAAAAAAAAAAAAAAGTCAACATTTGGGTGCGTATTATACATGGGTACAGGCTTTTTTCCAGCATCGACATGCCATTTTTAGGGTGCGTATTATACATGGGGGCGCATTATACATGGAAAAAAACGGTAATTGGATTTTCACTTTTACTCATGTCCTCGGTTGTGTTGCCAGTGAGTTCCTTTACATTGTAGCAGTGTCATTTCTTCATGGTTGACCCATGACCCAATACGTATTTACAAAGTGTGAAGGAAATCCTCACTTTTCTAAGTTACTATACATAGGAGGCTCAAAATTTATAAACATGATGCTGTGCAGATCCCAATCACTGTAAACAATCACAATGAAAACATTGTCATAATAAATAAATGTTATTATGTATCTTTTACTCTTGCACAATAACATGAGATTGAATACAGTGATCCCTCGCTTATTGCAGGAGATGCGTTCCAGAACCACCCGCAATAAGCAGATCCGTGAAATAGAAACGGTACATGTAATTAAATAGTGTGTATGCGACACTATTACTAATCTAACAGCACGTAGTGTTGGCTGCTAGAGGGCACGGGTGTATTGCAGTTTTTTTTTTTATCTGTAGTTTACTTGAGATGCCAAATGTCCACCTTCAGGATTAACACACTACACTAATCCAGGAAAGATCATGCCCAGCGAAACCAAAGTGAGTCAGATGCGCATTAATCTCTTGTTGATTTGTAGTCCTATACACTATATTAAAAAGATTAAAGATTAAAGTCCCAATGATCGTCACACACACACCTGGGTGTGGTGAAATTTGTCCTCTGCATTTAACCCATCCCCGTGTGATTTTAATCCATCCCCTGGGGGAGAGGGGAGCAGTGAGCAGCAGCGGTGCCGCGCTCGGGAATCAGTTGGTGATCTAACCCCCCAATTCCAACCCTTAATGCTGAGTGCCAAGCAGGGAGGCAATGGGTCCCATTTTTATAGTCTTTGGTATGACCCGGCCGGGGTTTGAACCCACAACCTTCCAGTCTCAGGGCGGACACTCTACCACTAGGCCACTGAGCTTTATAAACGCTCCTCCCTGCCTTTACGCTACATAAACCTTGCCCTGTGTCATGCCTCGTCCCCAGTTTTGCTGTGTATAGGTTGTCATTGTGTCTGTGTGCTCGCCCCTCCCTTCCTGTGTGCCCTTGATTTGTGTGATCACACGCACCTGCCTCTCATTACCTGTGTTGTATTTAAGTTCTGTTTGCGTGTCACTCTATGTCGGAGCATTGCACGAGATGTGTGGACAATGCATGTCTCACTGTCACGCGGTTTGTTTTGTTCCTGTCTTTTGTTTCACGCTTTGGCGGTCAGTCCTTTTGGTTTTGTTTAGTCACGTCAGTTTGCCGGGTTTGTATTTTGAGTTTTCTGCAATAAACCTTGGTCCAAGCTGCATTTGGTCGTCCTCGCTCCATTCCTCCACCCCGAAGCCTGACAGAATGCTCCGACCAACACAGCGACCAGCGCTTGGACCCTCCGCCATCAGCTCCCGTCCGCGACGCCCGATCGACCTCCATCGTCCGAGAAGGTTCCGGCGCCATCGGACTTCGCTCCAGCGACGCCCGATCCACGTCCATCGTCCGAGAAGGTTCCGGCGCCATCGGACTTCGCTCCAGCGACGCCCGATCCTCGTCCATCGTCCGAGCAGGTTCCAGCGTGATCGGACTCCACTGCCGCTGATTGCGGTCCGGACTTCAAACTGCCGCCGATTGCGGCTTTGACTTTGCAAGTTGCCGCCGTTTGCGGTTCTGTCCCTGAGATTGCCGCCGTTTGCGGTTCTGTATCCCCGAGTTTCCGCCGATTGCGGTTCTGTATCCCCGAGTTTCCGCCGATTGCGGTTCTGTATCCCCGAGTTCCCGCTGCGTGCAGTTCTGTTCCCCCAGTCGCCGCCGTGCGCCGTTCGAACCACTTCGAAAACCAGTAGGGCCATTTGGACTGGTGCGCTTCCCCCCCCCGCCCCCGCGTACCGCCGTGGGGGGTTGGTTTTTTGGGACGTCGGGTGCCGTCCCTTGTGGGGGGTTGGTTTTTTGGGACGTCGGGTGCCGTCCCTTGTGGGGGGGGTTCTGTCATGCCTCGTCCCCAGTTTTGCTGTGTATAGGTTGTCATTGTGTCTGTGTGCTCGCCCCTCCCTTCCTGTGTGCCCTTGATTTGTGTGATCACACGCACATGCCTCTCATTACCTGTGTTGTATTTAAGTTCTGTTTGCGTGTCACTCTATGTCGGAGCATTGCACGAGATGTGTGGACAATGCATGTCTCACTGTCACTCGGTTTGTTTTGTTCCTGTCTTTTGTTTCACGCTTTGGCGGTCAGTCCTTTTGGTTTTGTTTAGTCACGTCAGTTTGCCGGGTTTGTATTTTGAGTTTTCTGCAATAAACCCTGGTCCAAGCTGCATTTGGTCGTCCTCGCTCCATTCCTCCACCCCGAAGCCTGACACCCTGCTCTATTAGTGTGTATTTTGTCAAATCCTGGACTTATCTAATGTAAGCGACCGGCTCTCCGTTTAAAGGGTAAAATTCTGTCCTTTAGCCCCGCTGCTCTAACGCAGCACTCGAGGGGAGACGAGAGTTTATGTAAGCCGGTACGGAAAGAAGATTCATTCCGAGTCTAACCGCTGTTTACGCAACCATGCAGTGTGAAAAGCCCTAAAATGTGATAAGATGTGATAAGATGTTAGGACTCATCAGCAGTCAATTTTGGCTTCAGAGATTACACATGGCTAATTTACGTTACAGAGAGTAGCTACAGTAACTCCTGGTTTTGCCTTACCGTCTTTCTCAGATAGTAATCAAACATAAACGTTAGTCAAACAACCCTAACCCAATGCTAATAATAGTTGTTTCACATTCTTGTTGGGTGTTACACTAGCATGTTGTGGGTAGTATAATACCATTAAACAAGACCAAAGAGAGGCTCATAGTGGTAGAGAACATTTATATTGGTAACACAATAACATTACCATTTGTAATTAACAGTGTTCAGACAGTCCAAACATACACACATGTCTGTACAAGGTAGAACGTTTGATTTGCACGTGCATCACCCCTTCATACATTGTGGTTTTTTGCAGGAGCAGTACACAAGTTCCAGGATTCCGACTGGGGCTGGAGGAAGTGACATCCAGTCAATCTCAAAGAAGTCTTCATTGATGACTAACTTTATGTATTGTTGTAGCAATGCTCCAAAATGTATTGGTTATTTTTCTGTTTCCTCAGATGCTCAACCATGGACGACACTACAGATATCTTCTAGGCCGAATCTAACCTAGCCTGAGGGGTCTATCGTAATCTTGCAAGATCAAAGATTGAGCTGGACACCCCTGCACTGTAGTTACACATCACAAAATCAACATTCTGTTGATTCCTGTCACTTCCAGGCTAGATCTGACCTTGACTCATACATGCTGTGCCCATGTTACAGGATTAAGATGCTGTGTCCATGTTACAGGATTAATACACGTTTCTCACACCCATATTGATAGCTTTCTCCTGAAGAGAAAAACCAGGGCAAATTTCACGGCCAGTTCAGTAAAATAAAATACAGTAATCGTGTCATATTTTACATATGACATATGTAAAGTGCATTTGGTACGAACCTTTTGCGGTCTTTGTCATTTTTTCCTTCCTCTTGCGGGCAGCCTCTATGTTCCGTGTGTTTGCACGTAGCATTCTCTGTGGTAACCAGCATTACTAGCACATCTGGAATCGGGTTGTTAACTGTTAAATTGAATGTTTTAACAGCAAATTGTGCTATTGCACTTTCTGGGACATCTAAATTAGCCCACTGCAATGTACAATTAATAAATTTGACCCAACTTGTCTCTGAAAATGGAATTATTTTAGTGGGCTTTTTACATGAATTGCACACATGCATGCAGCACTCCATCTTCAATCTTTCCCACTGTAAATACCTAAATAAATAAATACACCACCTAGTAACGTTACAAGCACGAACGTTAATATCACGTTAACGTTAGCCATCTAGGTTAATTGTAAGCAAGCTCGGTAACGTCAGTATGGCTGAATACATTTTGCGAAATACAAGAGGAAATGTGCCAGGGTTCAACTATCTGAGTAAAATTTAATGAAAACACTACACAAGTTGGATCATAGTCTTGAAAGTTTTATTAGAATTGTATTTACTGTCTTCCAATGCAATGCAGACAGCATGCAGTTCCATCTTGTTTACATTTTGGGGGGGGTCCTTAATCCCCGTATGCGAATTGTCATTGGTTTATCAGCTACAGGTGTCCAACGGTATACATGAGAAAACATTTCATTAAAATGTAAGATTGTGAAAAAGGATGACCAAAAATTAGCTCCCAACAAATTGTTTTTGACTTAATATAATTTGTGCACTCCCTCGATGCAGATCAATCAAGTTCACTTAAATCGCGTTCGGCCCGCCGTCTACATGACTATGATAGAGAAACAAAAGAGATTTAAAGCATATAAGATCAAAATAATCATTAATCAAAATTAAATGATTATAAAGTAGAAATTTAATGAATAAGCAAGAATAAGAATTACAAGTCTCGATTGTTCGAACAATACAACAATAATTCCACTCACCAATCTCAGTAGAGCAAAAATAACACATACTTTCACAATAGTCAACTTAACAGATAATCATAACTATGATCATGGGTTCTCCTAGTTTAGCAGCTTGAAATACTCAAGCAGTTTCAAAACATATTTTGACAAACTGGTGACCTCTAGGTCAAGCTCAAGCGTGGGATCGCAGTCTTCCACCAACAGTATCACTGTCAACCCCTTGTCCTTACTCAACTCTGAATACATTCATGTGTAAATGAAACATCAGTGCTATGATGCTGCTCAAGTTGCTACTAACTATATAATATGGCAAAGCAGAATAAAATTAAGTACGTATATTGCAGCTTACTCTAACTGTGATTAACATGTCTCATTCTCATCACCTAACCATGAGCATGGGCTTCTCTAGTTAGCAAATTAAAATATTCAAGCAGTTTCAAGATATATTTTGGCAAAACAAAATAATATAAAATAATATATAATATTCCCAAATTGTGTGATGCTATGCGTAAATCAGACCGGTCGTGTTTCTCTAGTTACTAACAACTTCAACTATTGATCGACTCCATCAGGTCAATTCAACTTTGGCACCATCTTCTGGTGATATTTGGAACTATAATAGAGGTTGACTAGATCAACCAGTCACCCTCCCTCTACCAGTTTAACAATAGTTAATTTTGAAGAACTAACTTTTAAGTAACTCTTACTCAGGCCCCCTCCTTCAGGTCTCCCATGTCAAGCTTTGTCACCATCTTCTGGTGAAATTTGGAATTTCATCTGAGCCAATTCGTCTGGGCCAAATCCAATACACATTCACGCACCATCTTGTACCATCCTATCCACCATGTAATTTGACAATTTAAACTCCGTTCTCCCGTCACTTATAAACCCGCGTAATATTGAAGCCGCAAAAGGTGACACACGGAGTGGCGAGGGATCACTGTACTTAACAACATATGCAAATGTACGTATGTGATTTAAAATTTCCTAACTTTGCTTTTGATTTTTCAGAGGAGTGCATGTTCACCTAGCGGCTTGTTGTCCTTTCATCTGACATCACACTTCCTGAGAGTGAGACCTAATATTGATGAAATCTTCTCGTAGCATATTTATGAGCTCTTAAAAATATGTTTCCTCTTCAGAGCACTTTATGTCTTAGTGCACGCTGCAGTCTTGTGGCTGAAGAATTCAACAAGGCCTGGTTTCGAATCACTCGTCAGTGTCCTCTGATGCTGGTCTCAACAGTGGTAGGTGTCACCCTTTATCTTTAATATTGCCTCTTGTAAATCCTCAGATCACTGAAAAATGTCATATACTCATACATATTTACAGATATATTGTTTAATTGATTTAGAACTCGATTTTTGCCTTTCAAATGTCCAACTCAACTTAAGTTTTTCCCGAGTTTTTTCTCAATTAAGTTTTTTTTTCACTTACGTTTTTGCTCGCTTACTGTTTTTTGTTCCTCGGTTTTTCTCACTTACAGTTTCTTTCACTGTTTTTCTCGCTTACTGTTTTTTCTCGCTTAGTTTTTTTTTATCTTACGTGTTTTCTCGCTTCTAGTTTTTCTCATTGACATTTTTTCTCAATGACGTTTTTTCCGCAATGACGTTTTTCTCAATGACGTTTTTTCTCGCTTATGTTTTTTCTCGTTTACTGTTTTTTGTTGCTTAAGGTTTTTCTTGCTTACTGGTGTTTTTGCTTACTGGTTTTCTCGATTACTGTTTTCTCGCTCACAGTTTTTCTCGCTTACTGGTTTTCTCGCATACTGGTTTTTCTTGCTTAATGTTTTTTCTCGATTACTGGTTTTCATGCTTACTGGTTTTCTCGCTTTGTTTTTTATTTTCCACTTCCAACTTCTTAAGGTCATTGAAGCCATTTCACTCCTTTTCCCTTTCACTAAATGCAAAAATATTCAAGAGCCTAAAATTCTAAATTTTTACATATTCACCCCCAGTTCCCACATTTTTTACAGATTTTTACTATTCTAACGTCAAACTTTTTAGCTTATTCCCAACCATTGTGTAAATTTCCTGTTATTCTGTGTCATTTTTCATCATTCCACAAGTTTATTCAGTTCAATTCATTCAGCCTATTAGCCTTCACATGCAATTTATCCAGAAATGGCATTACATTTTTGTTATTAAACTTATTCCTCCCACTTTTTTGACGTTCATCTCCTTCCACATAATTCATCTGATTCACCTCATTTCAAATTCAACATATTCTTAACATTCACATGAGGGGCACTTCCATTTTTTTCATTCCAAAAATTTCAGTTTTTCCCAAAATTCATAAATTGTCAGCCAAACTTTCACCATTCATTTTACATTTCTCATTTACATCATTCCCATTTCAAACTCACATTATTCAGATCATTTGATTCACCTTGTCAATGATTTTCCGCTCCAGTGAGAGTTGGAGATTGCAGCCTGAAAAAGCCAACAGTTCCACGTCATCTTTAGAAAAGCAGAGATGCCAAAATGGATCATGGGATTTTGGTACTTCATTTTACACAGATGGATTTACAGGCCAAATACACATACATGGATGTGTATTTGCTTGTCTGAGCTGGTATAAAGCCCTCCCTCCGCAAAGTCGTGTCCAATCGTAACTGTGCTTGGTCACTCACTCAACTCAACTCTCAACTCAACTTTATTTATAAAGCACCTTCAGACCAAAAGCAGCTAGACACAAAGTGCTGTACATCAGTGGTCCCCAACCACCGGGCCGCGGACCGGTACCGGTCCGTGGGTCACTTGGTACCGGGCCGCCAAGCCACACAGAAAAAAAAAAAAGTTTTAATCGACGATCAATTAATTCAGGTCAAGACGCTCGTCCCGGTCACGTGACATGTTTCCCCAGTCGAGCCCGCAAAGCTAGCAAAAATGAGTATTTATTTTGAAAAATATTAAAAAATTGGCGATTCTCTCCCAATTACATCCGTCGGTTCAGGTCAAGACGCTCGTCTCGGTCACGTGACATGTCACCTTAGTTGAGCCCGCGAAGCAAGCAAAAATGAGCAAGAAACAGAGATGTTTGGAAAGCTTCTTCGGAAAGGGAAAAAAGCCCAATGAGGAGACGGAAGAAGAAGAGGCTACGACTTCTAAGAAAAGGAAAGCTGCATTTAAAAGACTATGACGCGCCAAGCCCACTCTGCATAATATGTGGCGACAGGCTAGCTAACGAGGCAATGAAGCCCTCAAAACTGCTTCGGCACATGGAGACCAAGCATCCTGCATTAAAAGACAAACCTTAACCACTTTGGGTGTCATTGTCTCCGATTACGCCTAGATGGGACCGGCTCGTTTCTGAGAAACAAGCTCAGTGCTCCCACTAATTCAATGTAATGGTGAGTTTTATTTTAATGTCGTTTATACTTGTTTTTATGCCAGTCGTATCATTTTATTTCATCGTATTCCTATATTTATTATAAATGTATTATTCATTTATATAAATGTATTATTTAGTTATATAAATCTATTATTTATTTATATAAAGGCCGGTCCGCGAAAATATTTCTGACACGTAACCGGTCCGTGGCGCAAAAAAGGTTGGGGATCACTGCTGTACATGAAACCACAAGACATTAAACAATGAAATAGTGAGAAGTGGTTTAAAACCCGCTAAACAAATGGTAAATGCACTGCACTTACGTATATAGCGATTTTATCTACACCACATGGTGCCCAAAGCGCTTTACAATGCCTCACTGCTTCACCTATTCACACACACATTCATACACTAATGGGAGGCTGCTGCCATGCAAGGCGCTGCCAGGTCCACACTGGGAGCAAATTGGGGTTCAGTAACTTGCATAAGGACACTTTGGTGTGGTCAACGGGGTTGAGGATCAATATCACAACCTTAGAGTTGAAAGGCGAACACTCTACCACTGAGCCACACCGCCCCACCCAACAACACCAACTAACACCAACAAGCAGCACGTGACCGAAGCATGAACTGTTCTGTATACAAAAGTCACGAGAGTTGGGTCGGATTCCGAAGCTTTGTTGGAAATCAGAGATTTTCCACCAGCACCAGCAGTAGTAGCAGTAGTAGCTATAATAATAATAATAATGTCACTGATGTAGGGGTTACACACGCCTGACTTGTGTGCAGGCAGCGTGGGATTGATTCCCGCTCAGTGGCAGTGTGCGTGTGAGTGTGATTGGTTGTTCATCTCTATATGTGTCCTGCTACTTGCTGTCAACCAGTTCAGGATGTAGTCTGCCTTTCGCCCGATGTCAGCTGGGATAGGCTCCAGCACGCTCCGCGACCCTGAAAAGGATAAGCGGTGTTGAAAAGGATAGATAATAGTAATAATAATGTTGATAAAGATGATAATAATACGACCCCTCCGACCAGCACCCAACTGTACATCAGTGTGAGTGACACTGGAGGCAAGGTGGATGAAGTGTCTTGCCCAAAGACGCAACACCCCATGACTCGGGGAGAGCGGGTATTGTTACAGGAGGATCAGGCTTACTGAACAACCTCGCTCAACCTCAAGCCACGGCTACCCCAATTGATACTAATATTATGACATTTAATTTATAATGCACTTTTAATTTAGATAAACCTCAGTCTCAAGATCACAAACAAACTCATTCAGAAGATGGTGGTACTGCAGAAAAAAATGCACTTCCTCATGTTTGTGGAGGTAAATGGACAATCGAGCAATGAAACCACATTTCTGATGCATCAAAACAGTTACCGTAATTTTCGGACTAGAATAGATCTTTATTTGTCATTGTCACATGTACAACGAAATTTAAAAGTATAAGTATAAGTCGCACCGGAGTATAAGTCGCACCAGCCATAAAATGCCCAAAAAAGTGAAAAAAAACATATATAAGTCGCTCCGGAGTATAAGTCGCATTTTGGGGGGCAATTTATTCGACAAAATCCAACACCAAGAACAGTCATGAACGAGCAACAACAGGCTAAACGATAGGTATGCTAACGTGACATAAACACAAACTAAGAGCTGAGAACGGCCCTGACGTAAAATTCAGAGTTATTAAAAAAACTATTACATAAATAACACGTTAATAAAACCATCTGTGTCACTCCAATTCATTAAATCCATCAATCGTCCTTTGTCAACAATGCGTGCGCGCCGCTGACGGCTCTTGCACTTCAAAATATTCCACAGGCCCATATAACGATATATAAATTATATATCAAATAACTATTATATAAGCAATAATGTTATCAAACCATCTGTGCACTCTAAATCATTAAATCCATCGATCAAATTCCTCGTTCTTTGTCAACAACGCCGCGCGTGCGTGCGCCCTGACGTCAGCCTCGTCGTTATTCCACAGATCTACTATATAACTATATTGTAGCGTTAACAAAGTTCAAGGAAAGACGTGGGTTTGGTAAACGGCTCTTTATTTAACAAAACAAACTTACAGGCGTGTGGCGGCGTGGACTTCCAGCCACGGAAATGGAAGAGAGCTCCATAGAAGATAGGTATGCTAACGTGACATAAACACAAACTAAGAGCTGAGAACGGCCCTGACGTAAAATTCAGTTATTAAAAAAACTATTCCATAAATAACACGTTAATAAAACCATCTGTGTCACTCCAATTCATTAAATCCATCAATCGTCCTTTGTCAACAATGAGTGCGCGCCGCTGACGCTCTTGCACTTCAAAATATTCCACAGGCCCATATAACGATATATAAATTATATATCAAATAACTATTATATAAGCAATAATGTTATCAAACCATCTGTGCACTCTAAATCATTAAATCCATCGATCAAATTCCTCATCCTTTGTCAACAACGCCGCGCGTGCGCCCTGACGTCAGCCTCGTCGTTATTCCACAGATCTACTATATAACTATATTGTAGCGTTAACAAAGTTCAAGGAAAGACGTGGGTTTGGTAAACGGCTCTTTATTTAACAAAACAAACTTACAGGCGTGTGGCGGCGTGGACTTCCAGCCACGGAAATGGAAGAGAGCTCCATAGACGATAGGTATGCTAACGTGACAAACACAAACTAAGAGCTGAGAACGGCCCTGACGTAAAATTCAGAGTTATTAAAAAAACTATTACATAAATAACACGTTAATAAAACCATCTGTGTCACTCCAATTCATTAAATCCATCAATCGTCCTTTGTCAACAATGCGTGCGCGCCGCTGACGCTCTTGCACTTCAAAATATTCCACAGGCCCATATAACGATATATAAATTATATATCAAATAACTATTATATAAGCAATAATGTTATCAAACCATCTGTGCACTCTAAATCATTAAATCCACCGATCAAATTCCTCGTCCTTTGTCAACAACGCCGCGCGTGCGTGCGCCCTGACGTCAGCCTCGTCGTTATTCCACAGATCTACTATATAACTATATTGTAGCGTTAACAAAGTTCAAGGAAAGACGTGGGTTTGGTAAACGGCTCTTTATTTAACAAAACAAACTTACAGGTGTGTGGCGGCGTGGACTTCCAGCCACGGAAATGGAAGAGAGCTCCATAGACGATAGGTATGCTAACGTGACATAAACACAAACTAAGAGCTGAGAACGGCCCTGACGTAAAATTCAGAGTTATTAAAAAAACTATTACATAAATAACACGTTAATAAAACCATCTGTGTCACTCCAATTCATTAAATCCATCAATCGTCCTTTGTCAACAATGCGTGCGCGCCGCTGACGCTCTTGCACTTCAAAATATTCCACAGGCCCATATAACGATATATAAATTATATATCAAATAACTATTATATAAGCAATAATGTTATCAAACCATCTGTGCACTCTAAATCATTAAATCCATCGATCAAATTCCTCGTCCTTTGTCAACAACGCCACGCGTGCGCGCGCCCTGACGTCAGCCTCGTCGTTATTCCACAGATCTACTATATAACTATATTGTAGCGTTAACAAAGTTCAAGGAAAGACGTGGGTTTGGTAAACGGCTCTTTATTTAACAAAACAAACTTCCAGGCGTGTGGCGGCGTGGACTTCCAGCCACGGAAATGGAAGAGAGCTCCATAGAATAGGACCGGGCGTGCGTAAAAGCCATGACCGAGCCCCATCCACCGTCCCCGGACAGCCACCCGGCCGAGCGCCGGCCCTCGACTTCCATCCACGGAGGTGAAAGACAGCTCGGTAGAGTAGGACCGGGCGTGCGTAAAAGCATTGTCCGAGCCCCATCCACCGTCCCTGGACAGCCACCCGGCCGAGCGCCGGCCCCCGACTTCAATCCACGGAAGTGAAAGAGAGCTCCGTCGAGTCAATCTTTGTCCTTTATGTAAACAACGCCGCGCTGCTGACGTCACTTGAAATTCAAATTACAGTAATCCCTTGCTACATTGCGGTTCGTTTATCGCGGTTTCATTTCTTTTTTTTTTTTTTTTTTGAAACTTTTTGGAAAAAAAAACACATATAAGTCGCTCCTGAGTATAAGTCGCCCCCCCACCCAAACTATGAAAAAAACCGCGACTTATAGTCCGAAAATTACGGTAGATCCAAGGATGCCAACAGACCAATAGTTACTTCCACGAATTTAGCCAAGTTTTCCAGCAGCCGTCTCTGGAATTGAGTGGGGGGGGGCACCGTGGCGAACAGACAGCATCAACAAATTATTATCATTATTGTTTTGCTGTTTTTGAGGGTCTTAACCGGCGAAATCTCATGAAACTTTGCACATACATCAGACCCAGTAATATTTCAGAGATTTTATGTACGAGTTTCAAAAAAATTACTCTACAGAGTCCATTACAATTTTTTAACACAGCATTCCCGGTTCTACGTTTCACCAAGATCTGTGAAAATTTGGGAGACATACGTACGTAGGTATGTCACAGACCAAGACCTACAAAAAAACATTTGCTGAAGCTAACAAAAAGTCTGCCATTTTAACTTTTGTTTTGACATTGGGCACCATAGAGGTCACATTTTAATGAACGCCTAGAGATTTTATCCAATTGTTTTCAAACTTTGGGTGTTTCAGCTAAACATGTCCAGGATGAAAGCTTTTTATTTCGTATCATGCGACTGTGCTGTTTACAAAGAAAAATGCTGCTGTTTTTGAGTGTCTGAACCTGGGTGAAATTTAAGAGAGTACACAGCTCTAATTATTATTATTATTAATTTGGGTCTGTTTGCTTTGCGGAAGTCCGTTGTTCTGTTAATTCATTTAGATGCTGTGCTTCTGGTTGTGCGAACCACATTGAGTTGCCCTGTGTATGAATTGTGCTATATAAATAAAGTTGCCTTATCTTTCCTTGAATTATATTTTTGTATTTATTGTTTAGTTTGTTTTCATTTATGTACAATATCCTCAACCCAGAATTGTACCCAAATGAAAACCAGATGTTTTTGCATACAGTTTTTGTTAGGGTAAGAAGTTGCTGAATCTCAGAAATCTCAGAAATCCCCCTCTTGAGTTTGTAATGTTACTACTGTTTCTCAGGAGTGCTGCTATCAGAAAGCGCTACAACTATGCACAGAAGTGCTGACTGTGTTGGTGGATTCTGCTGACTGGCTACTAATCTTTAAATCTGATGGTAAAGGTTCTTTCTTTCGCTGAAAATCTTACTGATTAGAAAAAGACGATAGCTACTTGTAGAAACTAAAAGCAGTTTAGGTTAATTTGATTGGTATCACAATACTTGTATTATGCGACATGAGAAATTTCTACTGAAACACTGAACTAATCTCTTGTGAGATTTTGTGGTGATTTCTGGTGGTTATTATTAAAGGTTAATGCATATGTTACCTATTTCACTTTAATGATCTATGCATGTAATTAAAAATTATTAATACAAATTTAAAATAAACAGGATATAACTTTCCATAGATGCTGAAAAAGGTGCTTATCACAGTGTTACCTTGGTGACGTCAGACCAATTTAATCGTCTGATGCCATGGGCCTTCTACAGGTTAGTATTTAGTGTTTGTTAAAAGAAGTTGCTTGGAAAAAGAATTATTAGTAGTCCAAATATGTCAATCAAAGTTATTTTTCCTGTAAACAAATCATGTTTGTTTGTCTATTTGTTTGTTTAAGCCTGTTGCTTCAACAGAGCCCTGAGCTTCAAAAAAGAGTTGTACGTTGTCAAGGCTTTCTCAACACTGCTGTCTTTTGCCATATCCGTCTGCTGCAGCTCTTCCTGGATGGGTCCTCTGTCACTGGAACCCATGAAAGTCAGGTGACCAAGCCTCAAACCTCAAGCCATATATCTACCCTGTTCAATTCAATTGAATATACTCTCTTTACATCTGTGACAACTGAGGTCAGATGGATTCTTGGGAGATTCTGAGCCGTACCAAAATCTTTCTGTTGGAGGCCATTTCTCAGATGTCCCCTTCCACTCTCTTCTCTAGGCATCGCAAGCAGGTGCACGCACGCACACACACACTGTTAGAGTCTGCACACTCTAACTTATTTTTGCAAGAACCACACGGGAGACAGTATGCCCTTTTAAACACCTGCAGGTGGAGAGTCATTCGTCGCTGTGCGTACAGCGATGATCGAATGAGGTCTGACTCAGGCCTCTTGCAGGAGCATTTTTATTGAGAGAAACAGGGTGGGGGTGAGAGTGGACAGGATGGGGTTGAAGCCCCTGGCCTGCTGATCAAAGCATAGCAGGGGGTCTTTTACGACGTTGTGTAAACAAAACAACTTTGATTGCTTCCTCTGCAGCTGGTCAATCAGTTCAAAAGATCTTAGCACTTTGTTCTACTACTTTTGTTAAGACAGGACAAGCTAGGTTATTTATTACAGGTTACATTCCAACATAATCATACAATCAAGATAATCTGTGAAGGAATAGGGTCAAAAGACACAAAACCCGCCTAGCCACAATAACAGATACGCTCACATCTCTTTGGATAAAGTATATAAGCAGACAAGTATATTCATGGAGTCAACCAATAAAGCAGACATAACTAGACATTCTTTGATGTAAGATAATAACAGAGGTTGCTACAACTTCACGATTCAATATGTATTTCTGTGCACTGCAAAATAAATGTCTTTTGATATGTTGCTTAAATAGCTTAATGACCCTTAAGGAACTCTGTAATGCATGCCTGATGTTTGTTCTCTACATCATGGACACGGCCAGAGTCGTCTTGACCGTTCAGTACTTGATTATATCTTGTGTTTTGACTAAACGTCATATGTCGCCTAATGCGGGACGCCAGCTTTTCGATAAGTGAAAGAATGAGGTACGACAGCATATGTGCAAGGATGGAGAAGAATGTTTACAGGAAGGTCACTCGGAGATAAAAAACCAGCTGGTGCCAGAAGGAGACAGCCAAGGACTCGGCCAAAGATGATCACCAAGGCCGAAAGACGGGATGGAAGACCACAGCCCCCACACACACACCGAATCTTCCATAACCAGCACCCACTCCCATGGAATCAAACTCTACTGCGAACTCGCCCCACCCCAACGACTCATCACCCATCAAACGCGCCCCACACCAACTGAATATAAGCTGACCAAAGAACCTTGAACGTTGCCTTTTCTGAATGGAGATTTTCTGCTCTTGAAGGGCCCAGCGCTGTATTGTACTTTCCTGAAAACAGAGCTTTCTTAACAAGAATTATGATTGAACTCAACCAACCTGTGTAAGTCTAATTTCTGCTTCAGTGTCTTTGCATTTTCCTAAATCTGAAGAAATTAAACGAGCACGCAGTGAGTGAATTGGCTAACAGGTGATTGGCAATGGCTTTTGCCGTGAGGCGCAGATAGCGCTCCCTAAATTGTGGACCAAAATCCAACATCTGTAAACCCTAACACACACCATAAGCTTTCTTCATCCTCTTCTGGTTCTAATGTCTCTACTGTTGTGTTTACTGGTGCAGCTGAAGTCTTTGTGTAAGGACGTTGACCCAGAGGTGGCAGCAGCTTTGTCTACACACTTGGACCTGCACAGCGACATTCCAGAGCTGCCTTTCCTTTGAAGGCAACTTTGGCCCAACGAAACCTCACCAAACTGCAAGACATCAGATGTTTTTCTTTCATGTTCTCAGAAACATTACAAAATAAAGAAATACGATGTGACTTGTCTAATTAAAGCACTATAACAGGAGGAAATCTGCATTTTACTTGCACATATTTTATTACAGATCATACAGATAAATCTGATGTCAGTCAACACAACTACGTCTATGAATAGCTTGCTTCCTATCTGATAAGCTTAAAAAGTAAAAACAAGTAGTTGGAAAATTACGGTAAAGGCAAATATACATAAGGTTTTGTGCAGCACCATCAGTCAAAGCAAAAACCTCCATAGTCCACCACAAGCTGTGAGTCTTCATGACATCATCTGTCTTGTTCTTGTGGCATTGTCTCCCTGTTCATTGTGTTGTTTTACAGGCTGCAAAATGCAGAGTGTGGCTTCTGCTGGTTGCCTTTCTTCTGCACCTCGGTTTGAGTCAGCGGGTGGACCATGGACATGTGAACGTTGAGATTATGGGCTTTCTCAAAACGCTTGCTGCATATTAAACAGGCAAATTCCAAGTCAGCCTCTGCCTTGTGTTTAGTCATGTGATATTTCAATGACGCCCGCTGACGACACTGGAAGCCACAAACTTCACATCTGTAAGAAAAACACATTATCCATGAAATATTTGTATTTCTAAAATGAGCAAGTCTTAAAATAAAATTCTGGAATTTCTATACAAATGTATCTCACAAAATTAAAACATCAAGAATAACTGAAGCTGAAATATTTCAATATTTATTTCTTATAATATAGACAAGGGTGGGTTGGTGGGTTGGATTTATGGATGGACGAACGGAGGGATGGACGGATGGATGTGCGCCTCACATGTACAAGCAAACATAATACACGGCCAGCTTGACTCGTGAGATATTTTGTATGCCATGCGCAGAGCACTCTGCCTCTCATATGGCCGCAACCATGTTGCGTGTGTTGTCGATCACAACAGCGATTCAATGATTTGGCCAAGGAATTTCCAAATTGATGATATGATGATATGAATGTCAATTTTCGCACATGTCCTGAATGTTGTTAGTCACCTAAATGGTGAACAGAGGCTGTGATCTACCGGAGTCAAATTCCTTGTTTGGCATGCCCAACTTCTTGAATTTTGAATATCTCCCTTTGGAGCATCTGCTATAGTCACCCTAGTGTGAATCTCGTCTGAAGTTTGCGAGAGAGCATTTGGATGATCCAGAAGAGAATTGGGATAATGTCATATGGAATGTCAAACTTCAGCCGGCCTAGTCATGCACTGGCTTAAGCAGGGGGACACGTCTGGCACTGCAGGATTTGAGTCCCTGGCGACATAGTGTGTTGCTGATGGCAGTCTTTGTTACTTTGGTGCCAGCTCTCTGCAGGTCATTCATTAGGTCCCCCCGTGTGGTTCTGGGATTTTTGTTCACCATTCTTGTGATCATTTTGACCCCACGGGGTGAGATCTTGCATGGAGCCCCCGATTGAGGCCATTATTGACCAAATACTTATTTTCCACCATAATTTGCAAATAAATTCTTGTAAATTCTTCTTCAATGAGATTTTCTGGATTTTTTTTTCATTATGTTTGTGTACCTATGATGAAAATTACAGCCATCTCTCATCTTGTAAGTGGGAGAACTTGCACGATTGATGGTGGACTAAATACTTTTTTGCCCCACTGTAGGGAAAATGAATACATATAGAACTGCAGTAAGAAAAGTTTTATAATCACCTGAATTATTATCAATCAATTGGTAATGTCTTGAGATGCAAGTGTTTATTTCTAGGACTATATTTAAAGCTTTATTTTTAATATAGTATTTACTACAGAGGTTCATGTCCAAGACTATATTTAAAGCTATATTTTTAATATAGTACTTACTGCAGAGGTTTTACACCTGAATGTCTCATTTGGTGAACTGAGAGATGTTTCCTCTGTTTAAAGGTTTGTCCGCACTGGTCGCAGATGTAGTTCCTCTCATCTGAAAAACAGACAAGATACGGTAAACACCATTTCATTTACAGCCTAGTTTAGCATCTCAGGAACGGAATAACGGAATTGCTTGAAAGGCCTAAACCAAGCGTGTGAAACTCAGTGTAGTTCACGGGCTACATAAAGGCAAATTTGATGTCAGTGAGCCAGAGCAGCAAAAACACAACATAATGACATTAATATAAACCAAAGAGAGAACTAGGGATGCACCAGAAATTTGGTTATTAAAAAGAATTGGTCGAAAATTGTCCAAAAGCAGGGATCCAACATTTTCCACAGGTTGCAGGTTTTCGACACTCGCATACCCTACCCACATTGCTGACGGTGTTGTTTTGAAGCGTGACTAATGGTGCAAGCAGGGGTAATGGCAAGATACTGGGGGGGGAATCATGTCCGTTTCAACTTTGAAATATAAATTAGACAATTAAAACTAGGGATGCACCGAAATAAAAATTCTTGGCCGAAACCGAAAACCAAAAATGAGGAAACCAAGGCCGAAAACCGAAACACCGAAAGAAATGATTATGTCAGTTATGAGAACCACAGCATTTATGGCTACATGTGTACTAACCTCACTAAAATCAAGGCATTGCAATAAACCAGTTACAAAAGTATGAAAATATTTATTTAGCACTGACATTACAACAATGCAGAATATAAATTAAAATTCAAAAATAAAATAAAATAAAAATATAATGTTTAACTTGAACACTCATGTGTACATTAAATAATAATTTACAGGCTTATAACTGACTGGCCTGCTGAAAGACTGTAAAATTAAATATGTTCTCTTATAAAAACATCCGCCACAGACGGAGTGGGCGTGCTCGGTGTCAGTTTCCTTTTCTGTGTCGCCTTCTTCTCATATCACGGGATGACGAAGATGACGAAGGGCCCCACGTACTACCGGCATCATTAGCGGCTTTGTTTCTAAGTGACACGGAGGACGAAGAGTTTAAAGGATTTAAGGATTTGGAGTGAGTGACACAGAAGGTTTGAAAAACTATTATGGCTTTTACGCACGCCCGGTCCTACTCTACGGAGCTCTCTTTCACCTCTGTGGATAGAAGTCGGGGGCCGGCGCTCGGCCGGGTGGCTGTCCGGGGACGGTGGATGGGGCTCGGACATGGCTTTTACGCACGCCCGGTCCTACTCTACGGAGCTCTCTTTCACCTCCGTGGATGGAAGTCGAGGGCCGGCGCTCGGCCAGGTGGCTGTCCGGGGACGGTGGATGGGGCTCGGTCATGGCTTTTACGCACGCCCGGTCCTATTCTATGTATCTCTCTTCCACCTCCGTGGCTGGAAGTCCACGCCGCCACACGCCTGGAAGTTTGTTTTGTTAAATAAAGGGCCGTTTACCAAACCCACGTCTTTCCTTGTACTTACTTCACTGGTTCTTCTATATCAAACAATTTGTTTTAGGTTCATTTACCTGACATGTTTCGGCGGGTTCTTCCGCCTTCATCAGAGTGTCACTGATGTGATTGTGACGCGTCTTTATCAGCTGATGGATGAAGGCGTGGCTCACCTGTCAGATTTTTTGACCTCTGACCTCTTATTTATTGGTCTATTATTTATTCATCGCTCATTTTATTTTATTTATTATTTATTGTTTATGGTTTGTGCCTTCTTGTTTTTGTTTTGTGTCGCCTACTTGTATGTCTCGTCACCGTGGGATGGAGGAAACGGAATTTCGGTTTCTTTGTGTGTCTTGACATATGAAGGGATTGACAATAAAGCTGACTTTGACTTTGACTTTGAAATGAACCTAAAACAAATTGTTTGATATAGAAGAACCAGTGAAGTAATTGAAAAAGAAAAAACAAGATGAACCTAGTACAACTAAACTTTCCTTGTACTTTGTTAACGCTACAATCTAGTTATATACTAGATCTGTGGAATAACGACGAGGCTGACGTCAGGGCGCACGCGCGGCGTTGTTGACAAAGGACGAGGAATTTGATCTATGGATTTAATGATTTAGAGTGCACAGATGGTTTGATAATATTATTGCTTATATAATATAGTTATTTGATATCTAATTTATATATCGTTATATGGGCCTGTGGAATATTTTGAAGTGCAAGCGCCGTCAGCGGCGCGCACCCATTGTTGACAAAGGACGATCGATGGATTAATGAATTGGAGTGACACAGATGGTTTTATAAACGTGTTATTTATGTAATAGTTT
The DNA here is from genome assembly GCF_901709675.1 of Syngnathus acus. NCBI lineage: Eukaryota > Metazoa > Chordata > Actinopteri > Syngnathiformes > Syngnathidae > Syngnathus > Syngnathus acus. Next base: position 16,807,673 of record NC_051092.1, read on the forward strand.
TTTTTTAATAACTCTGAATGTTACGTCAGGCCCCTTCTCAGCTCTTTGTTTGTGTTTATGTCACGTTAGCATACCTATCGTTTAGCCTGTTGTTGCTCGTTCATGTCTGTTCTTGGTGTTGGATTTTGTCGAATAAATTGCCCCCCAAAATGCGACTTATACTCCGGAGCGACTTATATATGTTTTTTTTCACTTTTTTGGGCATTTTATGGCTGATGCGACTTGTACTCCGGAGCGACTTTTAGTCCGAAAATTACGGTAAACCAAAGTCCGGCCCGCGGGCCAAATCCGGCCCCCGGTCAGATTCCATACAGCCCGCAGCTTCGGTCTTATAATGTATTATTTATGGCCCGCCTGCACTGTCAAACTGAATTAAAAAAATCATGAAACTTGAAACTGTAATCCCTCCTATTACCAAAAGGTGGAAGCACCACCCCTCTCTTCTCATTTCTGCCATGGCGACTGCAAAGAAAACGAGGAGAGTTGACATTGAGGGCCGTCGCTTTCAAGAGAAATGGGAATTACAATACTTTTTCACTGAAAATCAAGGCAATTATGTTTGTCTAATTTCTAAAGCGACGGTTGCCTTGTTTAAGGATTTCAACCTAAAGAGACGCTATCAGACGACAAGCTAACAGGGAGTGACTGCGCTGATGAAGTGAAGCAGCTCCAAGCTGAACTGGCATCTTAACAGCGATTCTTCACGCGGGGCTGTGAGTCAAAATTAAATCAAAAGTAAATATTACTTAATATTAAATATTACGAAGTGGTCTTATTAATACTGTTGATGTTATGAACCTGTAGATGTGACACAAACTATTACTTTCTGAAAGATATTGTAAATGACAAGAGCAAAATTTACTTGTTTTAAGTTTTAATAATAACAGACAACTTTGCATTACTTATAACTCCTGTTTAAAATGTTCATGAGATTGTGTGAGGTTTAAATAATTTTAAACTCACGTAAATTTAAGGTATGTCATACAGTTTGTTCAATGTTATCTGACTCTTCAGATATGAATGAAAGGCAGAATTTTTGTTTTTAGAGTTGTTCACATCTGCCTGAGTGGCTTATATTTAGTTATTTTGTCATTTAAAAAATAAAGACACTTGGGACAATGGAATTTGTATTATAACAGTGTGTATTTGCATGAAATTTTTGTAGTTAAAAAATGTCCAAAAAAACTATTGGCCCCCGGGCCCCTTCACTTTATCAAATCTTGCCCTCGTTGCAAAAAGTTTGGACACCCTTGACATACACAATCAATAGTTTCAAATAGTAGACATTGGTTGTAATATCGAATTAGCCCTAATAAGGTTTGATAAATGTTATCTTTTGGCCTCTCTGTGATCTGGTAGTTACGCCAGTCTTTCCAGATTTGATAAGACCTGCTTGAGGCACTCCTGTTTAGCTGAGCAAATTCTTTAATAAACAAAGGCTAGCTTTTGACTGCACAGTTTTTAATGGAGCCATCAAATCCAAGTTAGCATGACAGGATGAGTGGAGGTAAATTGCTCTGTGTTTGAAGAGGCAACACAAAGCTCATCATTTAGAGCAGTGGTCCCCAACCACCGGGACGTGGACCGGCACCGCTCCGTGGGTCACTTGGTACCGAGCCGCCAAGCCGTACAGGAAAAAAATATATATACGTATTGGCCCGAATAAATGGCTCTGAGTGTACAACGACCCCCTCTTTTTCGAGACTCAAGTTTGAAAAAAGACTTTGACTCAAGTTTAAAAAAAATACTTTTTGAACACCAAATTTAATTTTTATACAGAAAATAATTACAGTACATCTGAAACAAATGATTGTAACAATATATTCGAGAGAAAAAGCATGTTATTTTGCCTCATTCAAATCATGCAAAAACTGTCTATCACATCTTAATATCTGAACATTTAAATATGTAAACTAAAGTGCAATCACATTTGTAAATGAATGGCTTCTGGTTTTTGAAATGTAAATAAACCAATCTACTGTGATAAAACAACACAATTGCAATAACTGCATTAACCATCAAAGTTAATGTTAAGTTAACTGTGACTGTAGTCTTGAAACAAATCTGAATAAGGAAAAACATTGCAATAAAATAATGCAAACTGCTACCGCTATTGTTGGGGAGCCTGAGGACTGTATAGGGGGGGTTGGCTCGGATGGTTATGCTCTTTTCACCCCCGGGTGTCGGTCAGAACACAGGAGGGAAGACGCGGTTCAGTTTTGATTGCTTTACTGAATTATTGGCAAAAAGGTAACAGGCACTGTGGCTCATAAGGGTATACAGGCAAACTGGCAAAAAGGTATTGTGTGAAGCGTGTGTGTGGTTCTGCAACAGAAATACAGCACGTCAACGCTCAACTTCTGACGTCACACAACACTCATAGACGGCACACATTACATAACTAACTGCGCGTAACGGTTGCGCAATACTAAACAACCATACATTAAATACTCTCTGCAACACACCAAACATAAGTCATCGAGACATCAAAATACATTTGCTGGCGACCGTTAGTCGCCGTGCCGCGGCATAACTGCTACTCGTACGATGCGAGGCAAACTTAAAGGAGCGCGCCGGAGCTGTCAATCAAACGGCACGCACACGAAGCAAACCGCGATCGGACAAACGGCAAATCAGTGGACAGTAGTAACAATGAAATGTATATATTCATTTTGTGTCAAAGACGCACACGATCACAGCAACATACTCAGTCGATACCTGCAACCTTTAACGTACCGCTGCGCACAAGCTCCAACAATCGCGATAAGCTGAGGTAACTCACGCGAGACGCAAGGCGCGGTGACGTAACTTCACTTTAAAGGTATCTGGCGTCATCTAGTGTTGTGAATGGTTATATTGTCTAGACCAGGGGTGTCAAACTCATTTCACATTGTGGGCTGCATGCGGCCTCGGTAGATGTCAAGTGGGCCGGACTGTTAAAATTATACCATAGTCTGCTATAAATAACCAAAATATCATGTCTTTCCTTTTTTTTTAGTGTAAAGAAGAACAAGAACATTAGGAAAATGTTGAAATTTAATGAACATTCGTTTTACAAAACATTTCATGAAACACCTCAGATTTCTTTAGACAAATGTCTAAAATGTCTTCGGTTGTTGTGGTTTCCATCATTGGCACCAACTCAAGAAACTCTTCAGTACAGTCAATGTCTCATCAACTCCACAAATAAATAAGGCCAGTTGTGCCAAGTCTGTGATGTCAGTACTCTCGTCAATTGCAACGGAAAATGCAATTAATGACTTGACTCTGTTTCAATTGGCTGTCTAAATCTGCTGATAGGTCTGAAATCCTCTCTGCTATAGTATTCCTCCTCAGGCTAATATTAGCAAAAGCTTGTCGTTTCTCAGGACATACAAGTTCAGCCGCCTTCATCATGCATCGTTTAACAAAGTTACCATCGGAATACAGCTTTGATGCTAATGCTATTTCGCTGGCAATTAGTTAGCTGGCTTTTACCGCTGCTTGACTGACTTGTCGGCTGTGGATGAAAGACTGCTGTTTCCTCAGACCCGCCTGCAATTCGTTGATCTCATCTCTTCTCACTTGTCCTTGCAAGCCATCATATTTTTCGCTGTGAAGAGTCTCGTAGTGGCGTCGAATATTATACCGTATTTTTCGGACTAAAAGTCGCTCCGTAATATACGTCGCATTAGCCATAAAATGCACAATAAAGTGAAAAAAAACATATATAAGTCGCTCCGGAGTATAAGTCGCATTTTGGGGGAAATTTATTCGACAAAATCCGACACCAAGAACAGACATGAACAAGCAACAACAGGCTAAACGATACGGTATGCTAACGTGACATGAACACAAACGAAGAGCTGAGAACGGGCCTGACGTAACATTGACAGTTATCCAAATAACTATAACATAAATAACACCTTTATCTAACCATCAGTGTCACACCAAATCATTAAATCCATCGTCCTTTATGTAAAAAATGCCGGGTGCGCGCCGCTGATGGCGGTTGCACTTCAAATTATTCCACAGGCCCATATAACGATATATAAATTATATATCAAATAACTATCATATAAGCAATATTATTATCAAACCATCTGTGTCACTCCAAATCATTAAATCCATCGATCCTCCTTTATGTCAACAATGTCGGGTGCGCGCCGCTGACGGCGGTTGCACTTCAAAATATTCCACAAGCCCATATAATTATAAACAACAATTTTATCAAACAATCTCTGTCACTCCAAGTCATTAAATCCCGTGATCGAATCCTTTGTCCTTTATGTAAAACACCGTGTATGCGCCGCGCCGCAGTTGCAGTTCAGATTACAGTAATCCCTTGCTACATTGCGGTTCGTTTATTGCGGTTTCACTACATCGCGGATTTCTGAATTTTGAAAATTTGTGAAAAAATTCACATAAATCGCTCCTGAGTACAAGTCGCCGCCCCCACCCAAACTGAAAAAAAAACGAGATTTATAGTCCGAAAAATATTGTATTCCTTCATTACTGAAACTTGTTGCAAACACATCAAGCACAAAGGTTTTCCGTGCATTTCTATAAATAAATAGGACGTGGTCCATTTTTCATTGAAAAATCTACACGCCGTATCTACTTTTCTCCGTTTGGATAATGACATTTTGGATAATGAAGGTGTCGGGGAGGCGTAGAGACCAGGGTAGAAACAATAGAAACCTTTGAAAGAAAAAAACGTGAACAAGAAGGACATTGTCTCCGATTACACCTAGATGGGACCGGCTCGTTTCTAAGAAACAAGCTCAGTGCTCCCACTAATTCAACGTAATGGTGAGTTTTATTTTTATGTGATTTATGATTGTTTTTATGCCAGTCGTATCATTTTATTTCATCGTATTTATATATTTATTATAAAGGTATTATTTATTTATATGAATGTATTATTTATTTACATATAGGCCAGTCCGGGAAACTATTTCTGACACGTAACCGGTCCGTGATGCAAAAAAAGGTTGGGGACCACTGATTTAGAGAACCGACCAGTAGTGACCAGGGTTTCAGTTCTCGTTTTAGCTTTATTTATGGGTATTTATTTATATGCGTTTGGTTTTCTGTTTTGGTAAAATTATTTATTCCAAGAATATTTCGTAATCACGAATTGTAATTTAGCGATGACAGAAGCATGGTTAAAATAATAATGGTTCAATGACTGACAATTACAGTTTATTTGCTGTAAACAACTGTCCAGAATTAAAGATAGACCAAGCTTCTATTGATTAAACCAGTCCTTCACAAATAGTGGGGCGCTGCCCCCTGGGGGAGGGGTACGGTGCGAAACCAGGGGGGGAGGGGCGTGTGACACCAGGGAACATGTTTTTTTTAGCTGTACTAGATTAAAGGGTAATTAGATATCCACTGCAGTAGGTGGGAGTGGCGGTATCACTGTAAGAGTGTGCGCAAGGAGTATTCGCTCTATAGTGAAGAGCGCACAGAACATACGCACACACAGCACAGAGCAGAGCAAGCGATAAAAAGTGCAGTGGGCCCCGAGCGCCGGCCCCCGACTTCCATCCACGGAGGTGAAAGAGAGCTCCGTAGAGTAGGACCGGGCGTGTTTAAAAGCCATAATAGTTTTTCAAACCTTCTGTGTCACGCCAAATCATTAAATCCTTCAAACTCTTCATCCTCCGTGTCACTTAAAAACAAAGCCGCTCATGATGCCGGTAGTACGTGGGGCCCTTCGTCATCTTCGTCATCCTGTGATCGAATCTTTGTCCTTTATGTAAACAATCGCCGCGCCGCTGAGGTCACTTGAAATTCAAATTACAGTAATCCCTTGCTACATCGCGGTTCGTTTATCGTGGTTTCACTTTTTTTTCTTTTTTTTTTCAATTTTGAAAACTTTTGGAAAAATTCATATATAAGTCACTCCTCAGTATAAGTCGCCCCCCATCCAAACTATGAAAAAAAAACGTGATTTATAGTCCGAAAAATACGGTAGTCACCTTCATTTTCCTCTTTTTGGTCATTTTCAAATGTCACTCCTTTATACATTTTTTTAAATAGAACTATATTTCTGCTTTCCTTCATTTTCTTCTACCCCATTCCACACAGTTACTCCATAGGATGATATGCACCTGCTCCTGAGATTGGTGCGAGCATACCCCTTATCAAAGTTAGTTTTTCCTCTCAAATTATATCCCTTATCTTTTTCAATAAATACTTTTTTAATGTTCCCTGGGAGTTTTTGAGTCTTTGCTCGATACATTATCTGTGCCAGTCTAAATTTGAATAAGTCCATTAGCTTTAAAGTGTTTGATTATAAAAACAAATTATTTGTATGATCTCAAAATCCAACCTTGTGTACAATTCTCATAGCTTTTTTCTGGAGTATAATTAATGGTTTTAAAGTGCTTATGTATGCATTTTCCCATATCTCCACACAGTAAGTCAAATATGGTAAAACAAGACAACAATACAGAGTATACAACATTCTCTGCTCCAGAATATGTTTTGCACTGTACAGTACTGCAATACTCCTTGCTACTTTGGTTCTAACGTATCTTATATGAGGTTTCCAACTGAATTTATTGTCTAATATTACTCATAAACTTGTTCAATATTGGCATTATCTATTGTTACTTAAACCTGTGTATCTATTTTACGGTTTCCAAATACCATCAGTTTGGTTTTGTCTACATTCAATGATAATTTATTCATGTCAAACCATATTTTTAGTTTGGACAATTCAGTTGTAATGGTCTCCAATAGTATCTTTAAGTTATTTCCAGAACAGAAGATGTTGGTGTCGTCCGCAAAAATAATACATTTAAAGATAGTTGACACCTTACAAATATCATTTATGTACAGAATAAATAATATGGGGCCCAACACTGACCCCTGTGGGACTCCATAGGTAAAGTCTAGGCATGATGATATATGATTACCCATCTTAACAAACTGTTGTCTATTAGTAATGTAACTTTTTAACCAGCTCAATACTACACCTCTCATCCCATATCTTTCCATTTTATACAATAATGTTATGGTCAATGGTATCAAAAGCTTTTTTCAAATCAATAAATACTCCTACCGCATATTCCTTATTGTCAATACAGTTAGTTATTTCTTCCGTCAAATCCATTAGTGCCATAGTTGTTGATCTATTTGTACTAAATCCATATTGGCTGTCAGTTAGCAAGTTGTGTATCTCAGTGAAGCTATCCAGTCTCACAATGAAAAGCTTCTCCAAGATTTTAGAGAATTGACATAATAGAGAAACAGGTCTATAATGTGTAAAGAGATGTTTATCTCCTGTTTTATACAGTGGGATAACCTTAGTCGTTTTCATTTTGCTTGGGAAGGTACCTATTTTAAAGGACAAATTACAGATGTATGTTAGAGGATTTACCACTCCATCAACAACTTCCTTAATTAAGGCCATATCAACATCATTCCCATCTGTAGATGTTTTATTTTTGCATGATTTTATAATATCTAAAACTTCTTTCTCATCAACCGCTCTCAAGAACCTTGAACTTGGATTAATTTCAATACCATCTCCTACTGCTCTCACCTGCTCTATCGACGGGTCACTGATACCCTCAGCCAATTTCGGTCCTACATTCACGAAAAATGCATTCAAATCATTGACCGCATCTTCCATATTGTTTATGATCTTGTTATGATCCATGAAGTGTTCAGGATACTTTGTGTTAGCAGGTCCTTTCCGGATAATACTGTTTAAAACCTTCCATATCCCTTTACTATTGTTTATATTTTTTTCAATTAACTTGCTGTAGTAATCCTTCTTGCACCTCATAATTTGCGTCATCTTATTTTTATATCTTTTGTACTTAATTTCTGTCTCTATGGTTCTATGTTTTATAAATTCTCGATACATAGTATTTTTCTTTTTACTGGCATTTTGTAGACTTTTGTGATCCACAGGGACTCTGTATACTTATGCTTTCTATTGCATTGCTTTATGGGCAGTTTTTATCATACAATGACATAAATCTTTCTAGGAATATATCATATGCTATGTCTACATTACACTCATACACACAATTCCAATCTTCCGTCAATAGATCTGCTCTGAAAGTGCTCAGGGATTCTGATGTTCTCACCCTCCTGTAAACGTTACTTCCATCCTTTACATTATTACAATCACAGTCATAAACCACAAAAACAGGCAAATGGTCACTTAGTATATCATTCAGCAATAACTCACTAATGACATTGTTTTCCAAGCTATTTGTGAATATGTTATCAATGACAGTGGCACAATGTGATGTTACTCTGCTTGGCTTGGTGATCATGGGCAAGAGACACATACATACAATGTATCATAGAACTCGTCAATCTGTTTATGTTTGTTGGGATTCAGAAGGTCTATATTGAGATCACCACAGATGAAGTTCAGTTTCTGATTTGTATTGGCAAATAATCCCTCCATAATGTCCTTAAAGTGTATGTAAAGGCACCTTTAACATGTTTTAAAAACCACTCAGAATATTCGATTATATTCACCTGTATCCAAATAATATTAAAGAATTTGAAATAAAATTGCATTCGCGAGCCAAACGCAGTCAATTTGTGTGTATTTCGCGATCTTTCCTGCCCCTGTCATGAACCGCGCCATTCTGGATCACATGGTACCGTGACGTAGATGATAGGACTCCCCCCATTGTTTACCGATTGATAGCGCGAAGATCCATACAATTTCCTGGTGTTTTGTCTCCAATACTTCACATATAAGCATAATAGAGACAACGGAGCCCCCCCAAGTTCACCCACCCCTCCTCGAAAGTGCCAAGACAGAGCCGTGCAATTGCCAAAAGGGAGATTCTTGGGGTATGAAAATGTTACCTTTATGTTATTTGAAATATAAAAAAGTTTAGGCTTATAACTATATGTGTAACTAAGGGAAAATAAGAATTAGCACACCAAAGTAATAATCGTTCATGGGTTTTCCCAGTCCTAAAAATTGATTTTCCTACTGTTTTCTACCCTATAAAAAATATGTTGCCGAATATATGATTAAAAGAAATTTTCTTTGCAACTTTTTTAGAATTTATTAAATTGGACACCCAAAACAATATCAGTATATAGCCATTGATTTTCTCCGGCTGTACCTTCCGCGCCTTCGTTTTGCAACGCTTCAGTCGCCGGGGTACTTCTGACTGGTTCAAATTGGTAGCCTTGTACCCCAAGAAAGAAATCATACTCTTCTTCATTTTCGTCAGAAGGTGAAGAATCATCTGAGGGAGATTCGTCAGATGACATCGCTTCCACTTCTGTATCCGCCATTATGCTTACATTGGCTAAGTAACTCGGCAACGCTCGGCCTCCTATAATCACTTCGGCAATTTCCGGGATGAACTTCAACGATCACATACAAACCGTTGATTTTTCATCGATTACTCCTCAATTCACAATTTTATTCAAAAATTCACAACAGTTTCCAAAAATACAAGTCCATCTTTATCAAATACAATTTGGGACCCCATAGTGTCTTTACATGCCCTTTAAAAATGTCAATGCTGGAGCCAGGAGCACGATAAACACAATTAACAATTACATTTCTTTTTTTCCACATGTCGATTTCTATGGTAATACATTCCATTACATCAGCAATAGTTACAGTCATATTTTTGATCACCTTGAATTTGAGATTCTGGTCTATAAAACAAGGCCACTCCCCCTCCCTTTTTATCCATCCTACTCTTGTACTTGAGTTCATAACCTTTTAACTCAAAATCTGCACCCTTCTCGGAGTTAATCCAAGTCTCAGAAATAGCTACAATATTGAATTGCTTCTTAAAATGGTATAAGTACTCCTTAATATGTTGAAAATTGGCATAAAGGCTTCTGCTATTAAAATGGATAATTGACAGTCCTTGATTTACATTGATTTTGGCATTAAATTGGTCATCTGTATAATAACCACAATTGCTGTTTACATTCTTAAAGAAGTTGCTATCAGGGTCAGTGTTATATTCAAATCCATGCATGTTATGTTCAGTGAGTTCAACTATATCAGAAGAGTCTAATGCCATTTCAGTCCAGTCATTTCCACAGGTAGCCAGTCCATAAATCCATGCATGTTATGTTCAGTGAGTTCAACTATATCAGAAGAGTCTAATGCCATATCAGTCCACAGTCATTTCCACAGGTAGCCAGTCCATAAATAAACAGCATTGTAACAATGGTAACCTTGTGTAGTTGTCGTCTGTCACTGATACTTGTTCAATTCTTCTATACTTCTGACGACCATCCCTCTGGATTCCTCTGGCGTTCCGTTCAGCTTTATATAGACTTTGCAGTTTGCTGTCCATGTGGATTGGATCTTTCTGTTCTTTCGTAAAAAGCGAGCTTTCTTGGTGATATCCGCATTCTTTTTGGTCAAGTGCTGTTTCAGGTAAATGTCGGATCTTTTGTTTTAACAGTGCCATTTTATGTTTTCGGTTTGCAAATCTCAGTATTACAGCAGGTTTTTCGCTTGTCCTTCTCTGCGGGAGTGGGTGACAGGCCTCTATGCTACGCCCGTCCAGTTCTATGCCCTTGGACAGGAAAAAGGCTGTCACCTGTTGTTCCGCGCTGGTTGAGTCGGCCTGGTTGGTCTCATCGAAACCCGCCACCGCCCGGGCAAATGACCGGGGTTTAATCGCAAGTCCAGTGACAATTATGTTGTTCATTCTTGTGTACTGCTCGAGGTCCGACACTCGATTTTCCAAATGTGCAATTGTTTTCTCCTTTTCATTGAGTTGTAGTCGTAGCGTTCTAACTTCTTCAACCAAGTTGAGAATTGTTTTCTGCTCCAGTCTGACGGCCTCCATCTCCGCAGTCAGAAAATCGAGCACTTCCTTAAGCTCTTTTTCCACGTTCGTCGGCATGGTAAAAAGGTGGTAAATAGAGTGTCCAACAGAGTTTCAACACTGGCTCAGAGGCGCCGTGATGGCAGCGCGTCCAAGCTAAGCGGAAAATACTGCTCCAAGCGTATTTTCCTTTCACTCTTGAGATCCTTGGTTTTGTTAATTCCTCTCCACATTCGTTTCTTCTGCTCTTGAAAGCTGCTGCGTGGCAAGCGATAGCAATAGATATGTAGAATGTAGAATGTTTGTAGTTTAAATAATTTTAGTTCATTTTTTAATTTCAGGCAAAGTGATGCACTTTTAATATGTTCTGTTACGGACTAAAAATTATGTTATTAGTAAAATTATTCTTTATTGTAAGTTGACCTTTCTTTTTTATTTATTTCTTGTTTTCTTTAATGTTAATAAGGTTACAAGCATGGGGCGCGCAATGTTTTCTTCTCCCTATGGGGGGCATCACAGAAAAAAATTGAGAAGCACTGGATTAAACCAACCATACCTGTGTGGATGAGTTTTACATGTCGTTGCAAGTAACGGTCAATGGTGAAGACCTTGTTGCATCCAGGGTGGGGACAGGGTCGCTCCCTTACTTCTTCATGATGCTCTTTGATATGCTTCTGGAGGACAATACCAAGGTGAAAACAAAGACTTACTTCAATAGACAATCCCACCACCCATTTTGTACCTAAATTGGGGGGGTGTCACTCATGAGTGTTGACAATTAATAGCAACTAGGCCAGACATGGGCAAACTACGGCCCGCGGGCCACATCCGGCCCACGCAGCCATTTAATCCGGCCCGTCAAACCTAAATAAATAGTATTATTAAAGATTTTTTTGGTCATTTTCCCTGCACTGACTGCGTTTCCCCAGTAGATGGGGAAACGCCCGCCCGCACATTTACTCCCAGAAGCCGTGTCACAAGTGCGTGTACGTACTCAGTAGTACAGACCCGGCGCACTCCGCGCTCTATTTCTATCAGTGCCGAATTTCGAGTGTGGGCTGTGACGTCAGCAGTCTCGTAATTCGCGTGCTGAGCTCTCAGATACAGTTTTACGCTATGGCCACCCACAAACCTTCCCCTGGAATCCTTCCATTAAAATGAGTGGCCCGAGAAAAAGAAAGATGGACACTGAATGCCAAGTGTTCAAAAAAGAGTGAACAATTTGGCTCAACCTACATGTGTGAGCAGACGTTCAGCCACATGAACGTCAACAAAGCCCGTCACAGATCTAGGTTAACGGACCAACACCTCGGCTCTATCCTAAGAATAGCCACAACAAATTATATTCCAGATTATGATGCACTAGCAAAAAAGGGAGGCTAACAACACTATTCCCACTGAAAATGAAGGGGAGTTTCTCTAGTTTGTTGTAAAAAAAAAAATGCAATTTGAAAATAATTTGTGCAAATAGCAGGTATTGAAACTAGCGACCATTCTCATTTTCAAACAATGCAGGATGCTCAAGGACATTGATGCACCACCTGTTTGCGACTAATCTTAACTTTTAAAGTTATTAAGGCCGACTTTAAGGAAGTGTTTCCCGTTTCCTCACCTCTGTCACCAGGTGTTTGTGAGTTAAAGCTCTGCTCTGAGTTTCAGATATCTGTCACCGTGTTGTCATTTTGATTTCTTTATTTCTTAATTTAGATGTATTTTTTAACTGATTCTTCAAGGTGATATATTTGGTCAGAATGTTTGCTGTTTGATGTGATTTCTACGGAAGAGGATTAGGGCCAGTGAAGAAAAAAAAAACAAGAGGTGACAGGATTCGGACATTTTTTCTCAGAATTCTGACTTTATTCTCAGAATTCTGACTTTAAAGTCGGAATTCTGACTTTATTCTCAGAATTCTGAATTTAAAGTCGGAATTCTGACTTTATTCTCAGAATTCTGTCTTTAAATGTCGGAATTCTGACTTTAAAGTCAGAATTCTGAGAATAAAGTCAGAATTCTGACTTTATGGCGTGGGGTGGCGGAGGGAAAGTCAGTGTGGTGTGGTTTTGACCAGAGAGGACATTATGTTGTCAACGAGTGACTTTTTGCGTGCCAGAGGACTGCCGGAGGACATCATTTCACTCTTGGAGGAGCAGGGGGTGAGTAAATAAAGCATTGTGTTCATTTTGGTGACTGTTGCGTATATAACTGGCTCCGTGTAGCATGTAGCTCCGTTGCTAATGGATACCTCTTGACGGGATGCGCCGCATTTACACGTAAAGAAGCATTATGCGTATTTTTGTTCATTCAGTAGTCAGTTTCATTAAACAGATGACGTAATGCACGATTATAAATATATATTTACACGTCACGGCAACGTCACAAAGCGTCGGTAAAACACCTGTACAAGAAGGGCCAGAGTCCACCTGCTGAGGAGACTGAGGTCCTTCGGTGTGTGCATGGATCTCCTCAAGACCTTCTATGACTCTGTGGTGGCCTCTGCCATCCTCTACGCTGTGGTCTGCTGGGGTGGGGGCAGTACGGACCGGGACAGGGGGAGACTGAATAAGATGGAGAGTGAGCTCTGTCCTGGGCTGTCCCCTGGACTCCATTGAGGTTGTGGGTGAGAGGAGGACGTTAATTAAGCTGAAATCCATCATGGACAACAACTCTCACCCCTTCCATGACACTGTGCGGTCCCTGAGCAGCTCCTTTAGCAGCAGACTATTACACCCACGGGGTAGGAAGGAACGGTTCCGCAGGTCCTTCATTCCCTCTGCGGTCAGACTTTACAACATGCGTGGCACCTGATAAAAATTGTGTTTCGTCTCTACTAGAGGCACTTGTCTTTGTCTGTTATTTATCCTTTTTGAAATTTTGGCACTTGTTTTCTTGCATTCATATGCGGTGCTGTGACAAGTAAATGTCCCCGCTGTGGGATGAATAAAGTTCTATCATCATCATATAGACTACCTGTGTTCCCTGCAGATTTGCAAAAAGCAGATGAAGAACAGTCCTTGGCAGATTACATGATCAGAACGCTCAAACTGAAAGCCTGATCTTCCTTCCCCACAGGTTGACAACCGCATCAAGCCAGGAGACTGGGTCTACATCAAGGTCATCAAAAGAAAGAACTGGGCCAGCCCACAGTGGGAGGGACCATTCCAAGTCTTGCTGACGGCCCCCACCACAGTAAAGATTGCTGAAAGGCCCAGCTGGATTCACCTCAGCCACTGCAAGTCACAGAGAGTGATGGACCCCTAATTTTGGAGTGGTGGGGAAGCTTCTGACTACAAAGGGGCTCCATCGTTTAGGATGGTGCGTCTCAATGTCAGTGAAGAGACCAACAATCCCCACTCTGACAGGCGATGGGATGTTCTGGTGTCTCTGCCAACCTAGTAACAATGGGGACTCCACATGCCAGGTGGATCCTCTGTTGCATTGTGGTTGTAGCGTGCTATGGTCTATGGACTCATCTGAATGGACCCATTGACAAGGTCAACCGAGGGAAAAGATGGTCACATGATGAAAACTATGAGGACTGGTCATGGGACCCCAAAAACCCATATGAAACCAACACTTGGTACCGGTATGTAAAGTTCACTGTGAGATCCCACACACAGGAGGGATGCTATGTGTGTTCCAAACTCCCCCTTTCCTCCACACAAGTTCACCTGGAGGCCAAAGTGATGAACGTCACTGAAGCGAAATGCATGGCCTCTATGAGAGGAGTTGGATACCAACACCATGCTGTCACAGTCAGTGGCGCTGACCCCTTCCACCCTGGACTCACAGAGGGTACCTGTGATCAACTCTTTTGGAAAAATCTCAATGTGACTGCTAAAGGACGAACAATGCCGCAAGTGGCCTATACAAAGAGGCCACCTGGAGTGAACACACGTTACATCCAAGGAAATGAAACCCACAAATGCATTAACGACTGCTCTCCAGGAGGAAACTGGATAGGAGCTTTGGACGTCACCGCTGAGTGCCAGGATAGGAGAGCTATTTCAAGTGGTGAGGGCTCTCCTACCAACATGGCTGCACCATCGAACGGGACCTACTTCATACAGAATGGCTGGTGGCTTTGGTCACAAGGTTTATCCGATGCTGCCCGCCAACTGGGCAGGAATGTGTGCACCAGTGTGGGTAACAGACCACACCTACAAGATACAACATCATCAACTGACGACGGCACACAACTTTTTTGGACGTTGACGCAGGGCTGTTATGACCTTTGAACCACATGATCCTGTCTGGGGTACGAATGTCCCTGACAGCCATAAAGTGTGGTCCATCGGTGACAAAGTCGTTCATGCGCTATTTCCTTGAATCGGAGTTGGAAAACAATCACTCTATAGAGACACTGAACTATAGTTTTCAATCTTTTGTGAATCTCTCGCTGCAGGTCAATGATGGACAAAACAGAGAGATTCAGGCTATTAGACTGATGGTCTTGCAAAACAGGATGGTTCTGGACTTAATGACTGCAGCGCAAGGTGGCGTGTGCCATATTATTGGAACTTCCTGTTGCACATACATTCCAGGGGATAATGACATTCACGTCAACAACGCCATGAACTCACTGAGGAATTTACAGCAGGCCATGTCGGAGGACAAGGCCCCACATCAATGGGATTTCTTTTCATCGCTATTCTCTGGCGCCTGGTTGCAACTGGTGTTGAAACTTGTGACTCCTGTGCTTGTTGTGCTGGTATTGTTGTGCTTATTTACGACCCGTGTTATCCCATGTTTGAAGTGTGCTGTGGCAAGGTTTGTGTTTTTTACCGTACCTCAGGTGCAAATACAACATCTCAGGCATGTCGAATGTGACGACTTTAATGCGCTGCGGAAAGAAGATTGCGATAATGCTGTTTAGCTGAACGTGTTTTACAGAAACTTGATGATTTGACCATCAAAAATGCCTCGCAAGTGATGGATACAATGATGTACTGTTTTTGTGTTTTTTATTTTTTATTTTTCTACCTTCATTATATTTTCTTGCTTATGTTTGTTGATCAGGGTGACATGATCATATGATAAACAGGAGGGAAATGTTAGGGTTGATAGATTATTTTGATCGTATGATTATGTTGGAATGTAGTCTATAATGATTAACCAAACTTGTCCTGTACTCACAACGCAGTAAAATAAAGTGCTTGCATACTCTGCTTGTTAGACCAGCTGCAGAGGAAGCAATCAAAGTTGTTCTGTTTACATTAGATCTTAAAACACCCCCTGCTCTGATCTCACCTGACGCCGGGGATTCACCAAACCTGTCACCCCCACCCTGCTTTCTCTCAATAAATAAGCTCTTGCAACGGACCAAGGCGGACTTCGTTCGAACATCACTGTATTAAAGGAAAATGTGCTTTTTGGCAGCTCGCAAACATATTTTATTAAAGACTACGTTAGACATATATATAATCACATCAAGATAATCTTCAGTAGTGGCTGTACTTATGCAAAGCATTTGATGAACCGGAAAGTGAGGAAGTGTGCAGACAGCTGCACCAAGATGTTTTCTCCGAAGTGTTGTGTACACAGGGTACATCATCGGTCAGGCGAGACCAAGACGACGTACAAGCTGTCAAAAATATCTACAGATTGGAGAAGTGAGAATCACACCTCGTCGTTGTGGTCGAGCGTACTAGACAAACCCAACCACCAGAACATCTGCACTCGCCGATAAACACCCAGTGGGGAGAAGACGGCCATCGACCAATCATCTCACAATGTTTTGCATGTTTGAATATTCATATTGTGTTTCTTTATAACTGGGCAATCCGGAAGAAAGTGTTGTTCCTTGATGGGCACAAGAACACACGAGCTTTTAGTGTGAGGGCCCCGGAACCCAGGCCTGTATTAGCTTGCTTTGTCAGGAATAAACAATTGGTAAATTCGGTCTGATTGATCTACTGGTCTTCTCTTTGACAGAACGAACTCGCAAAATTGTTAGGTGCGCCAGTGTGTGGATTAGGACATAGCAATTCATGTGTTAAGTGTTGATCATAATTTGGAGTCAGATCAATAGCTAAAATCCGTAACCTAACAGTATGCACAGTGACGAAAGTTTTCTCCACTTGCAAGTGCTCAAAGGGCATACCGTCTCCCATGTGGTTCTTGCAAATACCGTTTTTTTCCATGTATAATGCGCCCCCATGTATAATACGCACCCTAAAAATGGCATGTCAATGCTGGAAAAAAGCCTGTACCCATGTATAATACACACCCAAATTTTGACTTTTTTTTTTTTTTTAAGTCCCAATGATCGTCACACACGCATCTGGGTGTGGTGAAATTTGTCCTCTGCATTTGACCCATCCCCGTGTGATTTTGATCCATCCCCTGGGGGAGAGGGGAGCAGTGAGCAGCAGCGGCGCCGCGCTCGGGAATCATTTGGTGATCTAACCCCCCAATTCCAACCCTTAATGCTGAGTGCCAAGCAGGGAGGCAATGGGTCCCATTTTTATAGTCTTTGGTATGGTCTTAACTAGGCTGGATGTATTTTTTTTGTTGGCGTTGATTTCTCCGACTGCCCATAAAGGCACCACCGCGATCAGTTAGGTTAAAATGAAAAGAGAGGAAAGTGACGTGCGGACATGTGGAAAAAGGCGGCTCTGTATGGGAGAGAAGTTGAAGAGGAATAAAAACACCCTTGGAAACCAAAACTTGCCCCTCGTCGTGACTCGGACCCGCAACAAATGTTTCGGATTTGTGTAGGGTACATTGTGACAGCAAACGAGCAGGTGATCGAGCAAGCGTCTGATACGAGAGCATTGCGTTCGTATGGAGCGTGTTTGAAGTGAACAGCAGAGACGAAAGGAACAAGGCAAAGTGTTGTGAAATAAAATATTACCTGTAATACGTATTTTGTTATTTGCTGATTGTATGTATTAAACTATCACATTCATTGTCAGTCAAGAAGAGAAGAGGACTATTCGCATCGGATCCATAGTGCGCATGCGCAGTGATACTGCCTCCGTATGACGTCCAGTCCGCGATGGAGATTAAAAAACAAACAATATTTGACAATAACACAGGTTTCTGTTCCTGTCTTTGGTAATGTCCCCCTGTCTTTTTGTTCCACGTCTTTGTCGGTCAGTCCTGTTGTTGGTTTTGTTAGAGAGTTATGTTAGTTTACCAAGTCTGTGTTTTGAGTTCCTCCAATGAACCCTGGTTCAAGCTGCACTTGGTCGCCCTCTTCCTTTCCACACTCCATCCGTGACAAGATTTTCTTCAAAAATTGTTGTACCATGATTTTCTTCAAAAAAAAAAAAAAAAAAAAAAAGATTTTTTTTTAAATTGTACCCAGTATAATGCGCACCCCGGATTTTAGGACAATAAATTAGTTAAATTTTGCGCATTATACATGGAAAAAAACGGTAAGTGAGCACCACTCTAACACCCTGGACCTGAAATGGACCGGGCACATAGACTCTTTCCGGACGAAGGCCCAGCAGAGGTTGTATTTTCTGAGACAGCTCAGGAAGTTCAACCTGCCACAGGAGCTGCTGAAGACCTTCTACACTGCCATCATCCAGTCTATCCTCTGCTCCTTCATCACTGTCTGGTTTGGATCGGCCACCAAACAAGATAAGCACAGACTGCAACTGACAATCAAGTCTGCGGAAAAGATCCGATCCAAGGATGGCGGAATGGAAGATGGCGGCGCACGCAGTTGCAGCGGCTCAGTGCTCTCCCGATCTACGCATTGTTTGTTTTTTGTTAGTGTTTGTACCCACTGTATGTCGATCATACACCACCTACAACCGGCAGGAGCTCCTCAGGATAGGTGTTTGCTGCGAGTTGAGTGTCGCAGCGGAGTTTCACCGCTCGAAAAACATACCGGAGGATATCATCAGGCGCCCCGGCTCCCCTTGGATCACCATCCCCGCTGGGAGGAAGCGAAGGCAGCGCAGAGAGAGGAGGCAAAAACGAGGCTGCAGGGCCGGCGCGCTAACCAGGCTACGGAAGCAGCCGTTCAAACCACCGCTCCCTAGCCTGTTTCTTACCAACGCCAGGTCTCTTGCTAACAAAATGGATGAACTAAGGCTACAGATGTCTGCGAACCAGACCGTGAAGGACTGCTGCATGGTACTGATCACCGAAACCTGGCTTCATCCACTCATACCGGACTCTGCTATCGAGCTAGCAGGATACACCACACAGCGTCATGACAGGACTGAGAACTCCGGCAAGAGCAAGGGGGGGGGGGCTCTGTATGTACGTCAATAACAACTGGTGTACTAATATGGTGACTGTAGACAGTCACTGCTGCCCGGACTATTACATGGCAGTATTAGCAGCCAGCTGAGCAGATATCCTGACGCAGTCCACATCATGGCAGGGGACTTTAATCATGTAGATTTGAAAGCAGCACTCCCTAGTTTCCATCAGCATGTTAAATGTGCCACTAGAGGAGTTAACACTCTGGACAAGGTCTACTCCAACATCAAGCTAGGCTACAGGGCAAAACAGCTACCTCACCTGGGCCAGTCTGACCATATGTCACTGCTATTAATCCCGGCATATACCACCATCAGGAAATCAGCTCCTATCATCACTAAAACTGTTAAAACCTGGCCTGATGACGCCTCTCAGCAGTTGCAGGACTGCTTCGACAGGACTAACTGGGACATCTTCGAACACCGGGACTTGAACGTGTTCACAGACAGTGTTCTGTGTTATATCAAGCACTGCACAGACACTGTCACAGTGGACAAACCTATACGGATATACCCCAACCAGAAGCCCTGGATGACCCAGGAGGTCCTTCGGCTGCTGGAGGAGAGGGACACCGCCCTGTCCCTCAGGTCTGAGGACGGGGCTCTCTACAGCACAGCCAGAGCCAACCTGAGGAGAGGCATCAGAGAGGCCCAGCTTGCCTACAAGAAGAGGATTGAGGATCACCTGGACAGCAACAACAGCAAGCAGGTGTGGCAGGGAGTCCAGCATCTCACCAACTACAGAACCACCATCGGAGCTGCTGAAGGGGACGCCTCACTGGCAGAGGTCCTCAATACCTTCTTTGCCCGGTTCGAGTCCGAGCCACCTGAAGCGGCCACATCACATCCCACAGACCGCAGCAGCTTCACCCTCACAGTGAAGGAGCACGAGGTGAGGCGCACGCTGCGGACCATCAACACGAGGAAGGCTGCGGGTCCTGACGGCGTCACTGGGCGTGTCCTGAAGGACTGCGCAGATCAGCTGGCTGGAGTCTTCACAAAGATTTTCAACCAGTCCCTTACCGAGTCCACCGTCCCATCCTGTTTAAAATCCTCCACTATAGTCCCCCTGCCCAAGAAACGCCACATCACCAGCCTCAATGACTACCGGCCAGTCGCACTCACCCCGGTGGTCATGAAGTGCTTTGAAAAGCTGGTACGGGGTCACATCACAGCACTCCTGTTCAGAGGTTTTGACCCCCACCAGTTTGCCTACAGGGCAAATAGATCCACAGAGGACGCAGTAGCTACAGCCCTCCACGCTGCACTGTCCCACCTGGAGCAGCCGGGGAGCTATGTGCGGATGCTCTTCGTGGACTTTAGCTCTGCTTTTAACACCATCCTCCACCACAGACTGGTGGACATACTGGAGGGCCTGGGACTTCCACATAATACTTGCAGGTGGATTAAGAGCTTCCTGACGGGTCGCAGCCAGAGGGTGAAAGTGGGCCGTCATACATCCACACCTCTCAGTCTTGGTACCGGCTACCCACAGGGCTGCGTACTGAGCCCACTGCTTTACACGCTCTACACACATGCATGCACCCCCGCCCACCGCAGCAACACCATCGTGAAATTTGCGGATGACACAACCGTGATGGGGCTCATCTCAAAGGGGGATGAGTCTGCCTACAGGGACGAAGTGGTCCAGCTATCGGAGTGGAGTGCGGAGAGAACAATCTGCTCCTAAACACGGCTAAAACCCAAGAACTGGTCATTGATTTTAGGAGGAAAAATAAAACGGACATTCCACCACTTATCATCGACGGGGTCTGTGTGAAGAGGGTGTCCTCCTTCCGCTACCTGGGAGTCCACATCGAGGAGGACTTCACCTGGGGCGTGAACACCTCTGAGCTGCTTAAAAAGGCCCAGCAGAGACTCTACTTTTTAAGGGTGCTGAGGAGGCACAGCATTACACAGAGACTGCTGGTGTCCTTCTATCGCTGCTCCATAGAAAGCACTTTAACGTACTGTATATGTGTTTGGTACTCCAGCTGCACTGCTGCTCAGAGGAAAAAGCTCCAAGGGGTCATCAACACAGCACAGAAGATCATTGGCTGCCCTCTCCCCACACTGGAAGACCTACACAGAACCCGCTGTCTCAAAAAAACACAGAACATTCTGAAGGACACTTCCCACCCTGGTCACTCCCTTTTCGAACTGTTGCCATCAGGCAGACGCTACAGATTAATTAGGTCGAGGACTAGCAGATTCGCCAACAGTTTTTACCCTACAGCGGTAGTCACATTGAATGCAGCTAAACGTAAATGATTATGTCTGTGTATGTTCTTCTGTGGGTTTTTAGCTTGTTTTTTTAAAATCTTTTTATTCTATTTATTCTATTTATTTTTTATCGCCTGCGCGGATCGGTTGGCACTTTTTAAATTTCGTTGTACATGTGACAATGACAAATAAAGATCTATTCTATATTCTATTCTATTCTATAATCGGGACCAACCTCCCATCTATCCAAGACTTGTACCTGTCCAGGACTAGGAAACGTGCAAGTAACATCTCCGCAGACCCTTCTCACCCAGGTCACAGTCTGTTCAAACTACTCCCCTCCGGACGGCGTTACAGAGCGCTGTACGCCAAAATCAGCAGACACAGACACAGACACCCTTCTCACCCAGGTCACAGTCTGTTCAAACTACTCCCCTCCGGACGGCGTTACAGAGCGCTGTACGCCAAAATCAGCAGACACAGACACAGACAGCTTCTTCCTCCAGGCTGTCGCTCTGATGAACTCACACCACTCATAGAGACTCAGAGACATCACTGTGCAATAACATCCTGCTCTCGCCACTTAAATGTTGTTAGTTACCTGAATGTTGTCAGTCACTTAAATGTTGTACAGAGGCTGAGATCAACCTGAGTCAAATTCCCTGTTTGGCATGCACAAACTTGGTCAATAAAGCTGATTCTGATTCTGAGCTAGATTCTTCACGTCCAGTCTCCTATTGTTAGGTGTACCAGTGTGTGGATTAGGACGTAACAACTCTTGTGTTAAGTGTTGATCGCAATTTGGAGTCAGATCAATAACTAAAATCCGTAGCCTAACAATTTCTTGGTGACCTCCGACGTGGTGTCAAGAGAAGGGTAATTGCCAAACTCGTGGTCTGTATCCAGGTCATCGGACAGCTAGTCTGGGACAGCTGTCTCCCGGTCGGCGTACCGTTTGGGAATAAGCGCACAACGTTGAGCTGTTATGACGTCTCCTCAACCCTGAGCTCATCACCGATAAGGTAAGCAGAATACCTGTTACTATATGTCGAAATTCTGCAAATTGAAAGAGGAAATTTAAGAGGAGACTGTCGTTCAGATCAAATAAGGTGTGCAAGAAGTTAAGATACATACGGTGAATAAGTTTGGAACTTACGTGTGTAACGTGTACGGTAAAGTCAGGGACTTACGCGTACTAAGGATAGGTCAGGGACCTAGTGCTTTGTCGTGGCGGACAAAAGTGCGGTGACGACTGTACTTAAATAGCTGGGGTGCTTGTGAGATCCCCGAGGAGAAGTGAGGCCTCCTCAAAAAGTATCCGGTGAAAACAATTCCTCCTGTGAGAGATAAGACCGCTAAAATGTCCAAAATAAGCAACCAAATTGGGGGGAGTGTGTGTGGTGAAAGGAATGAATGGAGTGAGAGTGTGTGTGGTGAGAGGAATGAATGGCGTGAGATTGAAGGGTTGTATGCTGATGTGGAAGCGCAAATTGTGAGTGGATTTGACCGAAAGCAAGTTGCAAAGGAGCGCATGAGACATAGAAAAGTCTTCGCGACATTGGAAGCTGACAAATTGTTTCAGGGCTTCCCAACAGCTTGGGACATGGAACGCCTGGCAAGGCAATTGCAGAAAAAAGAGTGTGTGGTGTTGAAAGGAAAGCTTGATCTAGAGGTTGAGAAAAAAGGCGCCGGCTGGCGCAAGCGCAAGTTGCTAGAGAAGCACATCAGGGAGAAAGAGGAAGAGCGGCGCTCTCTGCACAATTTGGCGACAGCTGCAACAGCTTTGTTCGCTACTCAAAAGAAAACACCCGTAGAACACGCAGAGAGTGAGAGAGGAGCAGAGAAGGTAGGGAAAGTGGTGAAAATAGATAAGGAAAGGAATGAATACAAGGGCATTTATCCATCTTTGCATGATGTGACACACCCGAGTGCCCCCACACTCGGAGTGACCAATGTTGGACCGCCGCCGTACGGCGCCCCCGGAATGATGGCTCCGGTGGTGACGTTGGGTGGCCGAATGGTATTGGATGTTGAGGGCGGGGGCGAAAGGGCAGATCAAAGCATTGTGCAGCTGATTGAACAAGCAATAAATAAAGAGAGGCGCCGGGCCCGGGAGGGAGATATATCCCACGTGATCACATCCACCCCCGGCCCGAGCCCCCAATCCTCCAACGTGACGAAAGGAGAAAGCTGGCAGAGACTTAGTGCCGAGAATGAGGAGCTAAAGAAAAAAGTTGATCAAGCTGATGAGCAGCGTAGACTGGAAACGCAGATGTTGAAATGGGCAACAGAGAAAGTGAGACGAGAAGACGCAAAGAGCGAGCAGAAACAGAAAGAGCTTCCACAGTGTGATAGCAGCGAGGGGGAGGGAGAAGATGACGTTGTAATGCAACAGAGGAAAATGTTACAGTACGCGAATCAAGATAGTAGAAAGAGGTACAGGCAGGGAGAGAAAGAGACGCGGAAAGGATACAATTTGCGGAGTGGACAGGGACAGATGACGCAGACCGAGGTGCAGAAAAATGACTTAATGTGTCCGCTGGTGACCACACCAGGCGGCCAGCACTACGAGCCTATGGTGCTCCGTGATGCGACTGCGATGATGGAAAAAATGCCCCCACTCCACAGAGGAGGTAAAGTGTGGCTGAACAAATTTTTGGCTCTGATGAGTGGGCAGAGCTGTACACTCGGCGACATGCGTCAGATATTGGCAGGAGCATGCTCTCTAGTACAATTGCAGGCGATTGAGGAAGTAGCAGGCACAGCGAGACTGGGGAGGGAGGTGCCCTTACCACAAGTAGCAGCGCCCCTGTTTGAAAACATTACATTGACTTTCCCACAACCCACCGATCTGGCCCCCACTATGTTTCCTTATGATGTGAAAATGTCACCAGCACAACATTATGTAACGTGTGGAAAGTTGGATTGAAACCACAGGTCGCCATCCGGCTCTCTCGCCCGAGGCAGAGGTGCTCTTCCGGACGGCGCTAGTGGATGGACTTCCGCCAGACGTGAAGAAGCAGCTGATGTCAGACCCTGACATTCTGGTTTGTGCCGAAGCACGATTTAAACGTCATCTTTTGTATCACTGCAGAACGTTCACTGAGTCACAAGCTAAAGTTGAGAACGAGACAGACGCATTATCAAAACAGTTGTTGAAATTACAATTGGCAAAGATGCATGGTGAAGCTAAACAGTCAAAATCACAGAAAAGGGAAATGCAAATGTCACAGGGTCCTCAGGTGGTGGGGCGCGGGAGGGGCCGGTTCCGCGGTGGATACAGAGGCCGGGGAGGGAGTGCACCCGCTTACCCGGGCAGGATGACATACCAGCCCGACCCGTCCAACGCATGCTTCATCTGCGGCGAAACCGATCATTGGGCAAGAGGATGCCCACAATATCGGCTGCGCGGAGCCACCCGCCCAGTCGGAGGCCCACCACGCCAACCCGGAGCGCCGATGCAACAGGCAGCAACAGCTCCATCTGGTGGACGGCCCTGGCAACAGCCACAAACACACGGAGGTCAGTACTACCAACATGATGATCTCTGGTGTGGACAATTTGAATAGGGTTGCCCGGGAAGCCAGAGAAGCAGTGGCCCGGCGGAGCCAATGCTTCATGTGACAAAGGAGGGAAAACCTGTGCAGATGCTGGTGGACACAGGAGCAACTTATTCATCAATAAACACTGCCCTACCTGTATCCTCACTGTCAAAGAAAACAACGACTTTAGTCGGCTTCTCGGGACAACCACGAACTCTGCCTTTTACCAAACCACTTGAGACGGTGATCACCCAGACGGGATGTAGACTGTGGCACAAATATATCCATTCCACAGACACTCCGATCAATTTGATGGGGAGGGATTTGCTATCAGCCATTGAAGCTAGAATCCTGTGTGGGCCCGAGGGAGTGATTATTCAATTTCCAGATGGTGTCAGCATTCCGTGCTCACAGCAGCTACAACAACATGGCCAGTGGCTGATGGCACCCCTACAGACAGAAGCAGAAACTGCAACCATCTACTGGGCCAGGCTGGAGCCAGAAACCCCTGCTGGTGGCGGCGTGTTCTCGACCTACCTACTGTGGAAGCCCTGGATCTGCTCACTGGCGCCATACCACCCACCTGTTGATCCTTTGCATTGCACTCTATATTATGACCGGAAAAGTGATGATGTTTATCGGGATTTGTTTGAAGAAATTGAAGGGCACATGTGGGATTTAACTTCATCATGCATTTTGATTGGAAAAGAGGGAGTTGCAGCAGCTACTGAATTAACACCTGAACAAATGCAGTGGTTCAAAATGACAGAAAAAGGGGTACCACACATTTCGCTAGCTCTTGCCCCAGGTCATGAAGCCAGACAATTGAGCTCAATGGTCAAACATTTGTTGCTGCAAACCGACTGGCGGAAAACACACATCCCTAATTTGTACTGGTCAGAGTCTCAGAAAGCTTACCAAATTAAACAACCCATGGTAGACTCAGGGCTGCTGGAGATGATGTTGGTATCTCGCACACATGGCAGGGAATTAACTGATCATGAGGACGCTGAAGTAATGCTCGCGGCCTTGCCCGACACCTTGTGGTCCCAAGGTCCATTTGATGTCGGGTTTTGTCACTCGATGGCCCCTATTGATCTCCAAATGGATGAGACGCAGCCTATCAAACGACCCCAATATCGTTGGCCGAGTGAGGCGGACCAAGGCATGGAAGACACTCTGTGCGGCCTCTGGGACGCAGGGGTGTTGGAAATGTCATGCTCCGAATGGAACACCCCGTTAAGGCCAGTCCAAAAAGCAGATGGGTAAACATGGCGCATGGCACATGATCTGAGAGCAGTAAATGATGTCACTATAACTCCTGTTCTTCCCGTGCCAGACCCGCACCGAATCCTTGCATCATTGAACCCTGCCTACCAGTGGTTCACCGTGATTGATTTGGCTAATGCCTTCTTCTGCCTCCCGCTTTCCCCCTCAGTGCGGCACGTGTTCGCATTCACTTACAAAGGGATGAAATTACAATACACTCGCATGCCGCAGGGATTCAAATATTCGCCAGGATTGTTCAATCAGGTCCTCAAAGAACTCCTCGAACCATGCCAAATGCCGGATGGCACATTGTTGTTGCAATATGTCGATGATTTGTTGATTGCAGCAAAAGACGAGCAGGCGTGTCTTGCAGGAACAAAGAAAGTGTTGTTGTGGTTAGGGGAGAAAGGGTTCAAGGTGTCAAGGAAGAAACTGCAATGCTGTCGCCAACAGGTCACTTTTTTGGGACGAGTGCTGACCCCTAGTGGCCTCGCCATGTCGCCTGAACATAGAAACCCCATCCTCCGGCACCCACGGCCCGCCACCGTCCAGGAGATGCTATCATTCCTGGGGTTGTGCGGCTACAGCAGACATTACATACCCTGTTTTGCCGACAGAACTGGTGTCCTACGGGCCCTGATCCGCGAACAGGGGGCAAGGAATCTCAGGGCTTGCCTGGTCTGGACACCGGAGGCTGCTGAGGTCTTTGTGTCACTGGTGCAGGAGCTGGCCTCTGCTGCGGCTTTGGCCACTCCTGACTACACTCTGCCCTTCCATCTAGATGTCTCTATTTCAGGGAAAGTTGTGAATGGAGCTCTGTACCCGAAAATGCAGCATGGACGTGCAGTGTTGATGTATTGCAGCGTCCCCTTGGACAACATTGAGCAACGACAACCCGATTGTTCTAGATATGCGGCTGGCCTGGCAAAGATCTTACTCAAAACAGCCCACACGGTCATGGGGCATCCAGTCTATGTGTTGACTGATCATGCTGTGTCCTCATTTGTCGCATCGGCGGCGTTCACGTTGACTCCGCCTCGACAAACACGGTTGTTGAAAATACTGACTGCCCCAAATGTCAACTATGTCCATTCCGGAGTGAACATGGCCGATCAATTGTTGGTGGGACCCCATGAGTGTGCATCAAAGGTCCAGACGGTGGCGAAAGTCCGACCTGACCTCTATTCCGCTCCGCTCGGGCACGGTCGGGTGGTGTTCACAGATGGCTGCTGTTGGAGAGACAGGATGGGCTCCCTCCATGCGGCCGCGGCTGCGGTCGAGTGGAGGGATGGTTCCTTCCAGCCTCTTAAAGTGATGAAGCTCAACACCCACCCATCGGCCCAGGCGGCAGAAGTCTTTGCTCTGGTGTTAGCTTTACGACAATGCAAGGGGGAAGCCGTGACCATCTATTCTGATTCCGCTTATGCAGTGTCGGCGGCTTTAATCGATCTGGTAGGGTGGCTACAGAATGGGTTCACGACGGCCAGAGGCTTGGAGATTGCGCACAAGGATTTGATGTTGCAGTTGTTTGAGGCATTTAAGTACCCGAGCGAGGTGGCCATTGTCAAAGTGCCTGGTCACTCCAAAGCTGACACCTTAGTGGCTAGGGGGAATCAAGCGGCTGATGAATTGGCCAAGCAGACGGCCGGGTACGGCGGGGCGGAGGACATGATGGTGTCCCGGGGTCCACTAATTGTGGACGGGGAACACCCCGACTCCTGTTTGCCTCTGTCACTCTCGCATGCCGATCTATGTGCCGCCCAGGATGCCACGTCCCCGGAACAAAAATCGGTCTGGCTGGCAGCAAAGGCTGTCAAACGATCAGATGGCTTGTGGGTGGGACCCAAAGGACAGCCAGCTCTTCCGGAGGGAAGGCTGATGTCGGAGGTCCTGACACAGGCTCACACACCTTCCCATGTGGGTCCCCATTCCATGATGATCCATCTTCGAAGTTGGTGGCATCCCAAACTCTCAGATGTGGTCTGGAAATTCGTTGCGGATTGTGAGTCTTGCCAGACGTTCAATGCACGCCCTACGTTGAAGCCTAAGCCCGGCCTGTTTCAGCCGGCCCCATGGCCGGGGGCAGAGGTGATCATTGATTTCACCGACATGAATACAAGAGTGAATGGAAAACGCTTTTTGCTTGTGTTGGTTGACGCTTACTCGGGCTGGCCTGAGGCATATCCGTGCTCGAAGGAAGATTCTGCTGCGGTGATCAAGGCTTTGATCACCCATTACATCCCTACCCACGGTTTTCCGGCCTTGATCCGTTCTGACAATGGTACACACTTTAACAACAAAGCCTTGGCCAAGGTAGAATCAATTTTGGGGTTGAAGCATCGATTCGGGTGTGTCTACCATCCTCAGTCTCAAGGCCGCGTTGAACGATTTAACCGAACGCTAAAAGAGAAATTGGCCAAAATTATGGCTCAGACGACAATGAATTGGCTACAAGCACTTCCGCTTGCTTTGCTGTCTGTGAGACAATCCGTTAACAGGAGCACTGGATTCGCACCGTTTGAGTTGATGACGGGCCGTCTAATGCCGGGACCAGCGACGACGCTCGTCCCACCAGAGGATGTTCCGGTACCTAATTTGTCTCATACTGGTCCTATTTGTCTGCTTTGGTGTCCAGTGTTTATGCACAGCTTGGAGAGAAATCCGCTGCGGCTGCGGAAGCTGTGTCGGTGGAGAAACAGCTCACGCCGTACGTGTATGTCCGAGTCATCTCCAGGAAGTGGACGGACCCCCAGTGGAAGGGCCCCTTTCGTGTCTTGGCCAGGACGTCTCACGCGGCCCAACTCGACTTCAAAGGACGCCGGTGGTATCACTACTCGCAACTCCGTCCGGCCCCAGAGTTTGTTCCGTCAGGATGAAGGTATTCCTGGTTGGCCGTGTCCCGGACCCGGCCAAGAGGGGAGGAACAGAAGGAGTAGGGGAAGCAACACGGAGAAGGAAAGGGGAGGGCCCGAATGGTTTTTCAAAAGGGGAGGGCCCGAATGGTTTTTCAAAATTTGCGAGATTAATTTTAGGACTGTTATTTGTAAATTGTATTTTTGTGTGGACAGTGATGACGATTGATGAGACCTTCCATCAGAAAACGTCCCAGATTCAAATTTCACACACAACAAACATCGTGTCTGAGCAACATTTAAAAATTCGGCCCAAAAGACTAGTGACTCAGACACACCGGGGACGCTGCGAACCGGTCCAATCATTTAAATGGGGGATCCAGGTTTGCATCCCTAAAAACGTGACAGTACAAATTATCATACCGTTTGAAAGTTTGGTAAACGGGCAGATTAGAGGACAGGATTATCGGGATTATGATTGGTATTTGACCAACGACTTGGTAAATAGGGGTTGGAAAAATCTGGTATGGGACACTAAAGATTGGTATAAGTCATGGGGGACTAGTGTTCAAGCAAAACAACATCAGCAAATGATAAATGGGGAAAAAACGCAGACAGGCATCACCTTGTGGGTTAATGCTTCACACGATTTACATTTAGGAAGACGCACAGTAGGGTGCTGGGGTTTCCAGTTAAACATATATGTGTATGAATACCCGTATTGGCAGATGTTCCTCTGTCAAGGTGAGGATGCCAAACAAGAAGTATCTTTGAGTCCCTCAACAGACCCCCGAATCTTAGCGAAAGCGGTTAGGAGCGTGGATGATTGGTTTAGGGTCACTACGGGAGTCACCGCTGTAAACAATAATTGGCTTTTGATGGCGGAACAAGCTGCTAATGCAACTGGTGAAGATTGTGTGGTCTGTCTCGAAGCAAGAGTAGTGTTAAAAATCGTTCCAGCAACAATAGAATCAGCATGTGTTTTACAGGTGTTGACCCAGTCCAGGACCAGTGGCGACTGTTTGATTTATAATGATATTTTCCCAGTCGTGGGCTTGGAAAAAAGAAAGCCCATTTTTGATAGCCATGTGACTCAACAAAATATGACATGTTTAAAGTTAAAGGGAACCGGCATAAGTATTGGGACAATAGATCCCACATGGTGCAGCATAAATTTGTTTCTGAATGTCCCCTCTCCTCTCTCTCGTGCAGACATCTGGTTGTGGTGTGGTGACAACAAATTATATGATCACTTGCCAAAGAATGCATCAGGTATCTGTGCCCTTGTGTCTTTGATAATGCCTGTGGTGGTTGTCCCCATTGAAATACAGAATCTCAATTGGAACATGGAGTTCCCACTGGCGGGGCTCCTGAGGCGAGCCAAAAGAGACGTTTTGCCCCCATGGTTGAGCGACAACGATCCGACATATATTGACGCTATAGGAGTCCCCCGGGGTGTGCCAGATGAGTATAAACTCGTTAATCAAGTGTCCTCTGGATTCGAAAGTATTTTCTTATGGATCACCCCCAATAAAAATGTTGACCGTATTAATTACGTACATTACAATGTCCAACGATTGGGTAATTATACAGCTGAATCATTTGCAGCGGTCCATGAACAATTGGCTGCGACGTCATTGATGTCGTTCCAAAATAGAATTGCGTTGGACATGCTATTGGCTAAGGAACAGGGTGTGTGCGGAATGTTTGGTGATGCATGTTGTACTTTCATCCCCAAAAACACGGCACCAGGGGGCCGACTGACCCGGGCGTTGGAAGGACTAAGGACACTGAATAAAAAGATGAAAGATCATTCAGGTGTACGCACCGATATTTGGTCTGATTGGATGAAAACGTTCGGAAGCTGGAAAGGCCTCATCATGTCTGTGCTTGTTGCTGTGGCTATTTTTACTACAATAATGATTTTATGCGGTTGTTGCTGTATTCCATGTATTAGATCACTCACTGTTCGGCTGATCGAGAAAACCGTTGGCCCGTTGTCACCGAATGGCCAATATACCCTGGTGACTTAACATGAGCCGCGGGGGGAAGAAAGGACCGACAGTGTGCTGGTCGCTGCTTGCTAGAGTAATGGGTGATGACCTCATAAATGAGGTCATGAGAGGGAATAAAGGGAAATGTGCTTTCGGCAGTTTGCAAACATATTTTATTAAAGCTGCGTTAAACATATATATAATCATATCAATATAATTTTCAGTAGTAGTGTACTCGTGTGGTCGCATAATAAGTGGAAAGGAATGTGCAGGCTACATGAACTTGTTTCTACAAAGTATTGTGGAACAGGATGTCCAGACAGGGAGGACATCTCAAGGTCGGTAAGGACCGCGAATAACAACTCGTCATGGTGGTCCAGACCCAACCGCCCACAACTGAGACCAGACACCTGCGCTGAGCAGCGGATGACCATCAACCAATCACCACACAATATTTTGCATGCTTGAATATTCATATTGTGTTTCTTTAAAACTGGGCAACCCGGAAGAATGTGTTGTCTTTTGATGGTCACAGAAGGCACACGAGTTTTTTGTGTTAAGGACCCGAGACCCAGGCGCCTATATTAGCTTGCTTTGTCAGGATTAAACAATTGGTAAATTCGGCCTAATTGATTTATTGGTCTTCTCTTTGACAGAACGAACTCGCAAAATTGTTAGGTGTACCAGTGTGTGGATTAGGACGTAACAACTCTTGTGTTAAGTGTTGATCGCAATTTGGAGTCAGATCAATAACTAAAATCCATAGCCTAACAGCCTCAACGCCTGCATGAAGCTTAACCTCACCAAGTACCAACTAAACTACAAAGCCATCAGCAAATCCATGCAGCACCAGATTATAACATTATTTAAAAGAATAAATTCAGAGGCTTATTATACTCACATTTAGTTGAATTAAGTCTTTAAATATATTATATGGCTCTCACTGAAATAAATGTCCAAATATTTTGCTTTCTGAGTCAAAAAGGTTCCCGACCCCTGATCTAACCGCTCGTCTTTTATTTGCACGACAAAACAGAAGCACTGTGTATAAATCAAATGTGTAAATGACTAAATCTCCAGAAGAAACAATGAAATAGCTACTTGGATATCCTCACAGCAGGTACCAATGACAAACTAATCCAAACAAAAAAAAGGTCAGAAAAGAGAGTTATAGCAGGAAAGCAGTGATATACATAAATATGTGAAGAAATGTGCAAATAGACAAAGAAAAATAGGCAAAGAAACAAATAATAATTGTCTTTCTGATAGTTCTGCTGGTTTTAAGGCAATGGAATGCAATACGGTCATGGTGGACACAGCCTGTGTTGCATTGAAAGCCCCAATTAACTGAGTAACAAACTTCTCATCGCGTGGATAACCCGGAAATCAGGAAGTTGAAGGCAATGGGGATTTTGACAAACTTTTGATAAAACAGGAATCTGAGCTTTTCATCAAAGGCCCAGAACCCTTCACCCTGATCCCGTATGCTATGCTTTGCAGGACTGGTGCATAAAACACTGGCAGTCAGTGAGGGAAAAAAATAAGTATCGATAGCTAACTAACAACGGAAAAACTTGGACGGCCTTCGCTTTGGCTGTACAACTGCATCCTGAGCTTGCGTAAAACTCAACTTAATCTGGCAGTGCAAGTACTGTGCGTGCATGTAAGTACATGACATTGCAATCACCAAAAGCACAAAAACACCATATGTAGGCCAGACTTTGTCCACATCGCCATGTTAGCCCCGTGGTGACCATCTGCACGTGCACCCGACTGGGTGCCCAGGACGCTGCTCACACGCTTGCCTGCTTTGTGATGTTTTTCACCGATTCACGACCACGGTCCATTGGGCGCCGTTGAACTGGACTGCCCTTACACCTGTCTATGGACCCCGTGGAGGCGATTTTGTGTGTTTTAGGGTGTTCTCTTGTATTGAGGGGTGCTGGTTGGCCGCTGTTACTTTATTTCCTTTGTCTTTTAGCTTTGTTTTTGCTTTGATGGCTTTTATCTTGTGCACTTTCTGACTTTCTTTGTGGCGCCGTTGTGTGGCTGCCTTATGAGAGCCTATTGAGTTGCGCTCATGCCATCTGTGTGTCTTTGTATACCCACTCTGTGGTATGGATACTGCTGGGGCCTGAATTTCCCCACCCCTGGGGATCAATAAATATTCAATCCATCAATCAATCAATCAATCAATCAATCAATCAATATGCCCAAAATGTGGTGTCGAAGACGAAACACTTAACCACCAAGAAGGTTGCTGTGCTTACCAGGACATTCAGAAACAATACCATCAATTCTCTTGGCTAGGGTCTTGTTAAGAGGCCAGGATTATGCTTCATACAAGAGAATGGGGAGGATTGCCGTATTATACATGTGCAGCTTGGTCTTGTGGGACATTGAGTGGTGGCGCCAAAGGGGCCTTCCTCGTTTTTCTATGGCTGCGGCTGCACTTGTGGTGATCTTGATTGATTGATTGATTGATCTGCACCCACACGTGGTTAATGATGTGGTTGAACCACTGGACTATGGAGGATAAAAAGCACGATGGCACAAATGATGGCACAAATTCCAGGTGCCTTGCGATTCTTCAGGGTTCTTATTGCTTCTCTGACCTAGCTGGTTGAGACTGGGTCAGTTTTGCAGTTGGAGTTTGGGATGGCTGACTTGGCAGCAGTAACCAGACAGGGGTTGGTGGAGACTGGAGGATAATGGTGGCTGAAGTGGTCTTTCTTTGAAGGCAGTTGGCTTCTGTGGTCAAGAGGCTTCCAATGGCATCCTTCATGAGGATGGTCTTGATGCATAGTCCGCCACGTGCAACATGAAGACCTGTCTGATGTGTTTTAACCGTGCTGATTCCAGCCGTTCAACCTCTTCCCCCCAATATTCCTCCCTGTCAGCTCCAATGGCCGCTTTGCATGCAGCATACAGCCTCTGAGCATATCACCACAGAGACGGGCCTCTCGGCAGTGGTCAATGATGTCAAGGGTCGTCTTTGAAATCGATAGTTTTTTGGGAAGAGATATTAATATTCTCAATACATTCTGGGCTGACGAGTTAACCCTTAGTTTGAAAGTCTCCTAGTCCACGATGTTATCGTCAGTCAGGGCAGTGAAGTCAAAGTCAAAGTCTGCTTTATTGTCAATTTCTTCACATGCCAAGACACACAAAGAAATCGAAATTACGTTCCCACTATCCTACGGTGAGAAGACATAGTACACAATATACATACAAGTAAACAACACAAAAAAATAAAAACAAGAAGGCACAAACAATGAATAAATAGAGTGATGAATAAATAATAAATAAACAAATAACATAATAAATAAGAGGAGCAAAAATGGAGCAAGTGTGCATACAGCAGACAGTAAGAATATAGCGCAAAAGTACAGGACGCTACGCAGAAGGGGGGAGAGAGTTCAGGATCCTAACAGCCTGGAGTATGAAGCTGTTGGTGAGTCTTGTGGTGCGGGAGCGCAGGCTCCTGTACCTCTTCCCAGAGGGCAGAAGATCAAACAAAGAGTGAGCAGGGTGAATCACATCACTCACAATCGTGGTCGCCTTGCGGGTGAGATGGGAGGTGTAAATGTCCTTCAGGGAGGGGAGTGAAGCACCAATAATCTTACCAGCCGTGTTCACTATGCGCTGCAGGGCCTTCATGTTGTATTCAGTGCAGCTACCACCCCAAACAGAGATACAACTGGAGAGGACGCTCTCAATGGTGCCACGGTAGAATGTAGTCATGACGGCCGGAGGAGCACTTGCTCGCCTGAGTTTCCGCAGGAAGTACAGGCGGCGCTGAGCTTTCTTCGCCAGTGATGCGGTGTTAGTGGACCAGAAGAGGTCCTCACTGATGTGCACCCCCAGGAATCAGGTGCTGCTCACTCTCTCCACCACAGCACCGTCGATGGTCAGCGGCAGGTGTTGGGTGTGACCCTTCCGGAAGTCAACAACAATCTCCTTGGTCTTGTTGACGTTCAGCAGGAGATTGTTGTCCCTGCACCACTTGGTCAGAAGGTCACCCTCCAACCTGTATTGAGTCTCGTCGCCCTTGGTGATGAGACCCACCAGAGTCGTGTCGTCAGCAAATTTCACTATGCGGTTGTTGCTGTAGGTTGCAGTGCAGTCATGCGTCAGCAGGGTGAAGAGCAGCGGACTGAGCACGCAGCCTTGGGGGGCCCCCGTGCTCAGCGTGATGCTGGCGGAGATTTTGTCGCCAATACGTACCACCTGAGGCCTCTGACAGAGGAAGTCCAGTAGCCAGTTGCAGAGGTAGGTACTGAGGCCCAGCTTGTCGAGTTTGCAGATGAGCCGTTGTGGCACAATGGTGTTGAAGGCAGAACTGAAGTCCACAAACAGCAATCTCACATACGAGTCCCTTCTCTCCAGGTGGGTGAGGGCCGAGTGGAGGGCAGAGCAGATGGCATCCTCAGAGGACCGTTTGGCTCGGTACGCAAACTGGAAGGGGTCTATGGTGGGGGGGAGAATGGATCTGATGTGCTCCATGACAAACCGCTCAAAACACTTCATGATGATGGGCGTCAGTGCCACGGGGCGGTAGTCATTGAAGCAGGACAGAGCAGGTTTCTTCGGCACAGGTACGATGGTGGCAGCCTTGAAACACGAAGGGACGATGGCCTGCTGCAGGGAAATGTTAAAGATGTCCGTGAAGACACCCGTCAGCTCCCCAGCGCAGTCCTTCAGCGCTCGACCTGGGATGTTGTCAGGGCCCGCCGCCTTACGGGTGTAGATAGCGGCAACCGCCCTCCTCACGCTATCGGCAGAGAGGCACAGGGGCTGCTCGTGTGGAGGGGGAGGGGTCTTCAGCGGGCAAGTGCTGTTCTGAGCGTCGAAGCGAGCAAAGAAGCGGTTAAGATCGTTGAGCAGACGGACGTCGCCCTCACAGCTCTGCGACGCGGGCTTGTAGTCCGTGATGGTCTGAATGCCCTGCCAAAGGCTCCGTGCGTCCCTGCTGTCCTTGAAGTGGGCGGTAATCTTGCAAGAGAACGCCCTTTTCGCTTCCTTGATGCCCCGGGACAGGTCGGCCCTCGCTGGGGATGGAGGGTCTGTATGGAGAAGTCGTGGTGGGATCACGGAGGCTGGAGGAGACTATGTTGGTGACGGATAATCGCCAATGGCAAGAGATGTTGACGTAGTCAATTGATTTTTGGGTTTTTCCATCCAGGCTATACCAGGTCCAATGATGGGTCTGTTTGCGGGGGATCCAGGTGCCAGTGATTCAGAGGTCGTTTGAATGGCAGAGGAGAAGCCGGCGTTTTCGGTTGTCATTAGTCTTGTCGCCAATGGGGATTTGGTGCAATGGTCTTTCTCTGGAAGAGGTGGAGAATGTTGCATTGGCATTGGTGAGGATAATGATGGTGGAGTTGGTCGAAACGGTGTCCTTGTCTGTGGGTCGGTGTGGGGGCGTAAGCGAGGATCACTGACCGTTTCCTCCAATTTCAAAGGCTCTAGCAGACCTTGTGGTTTTCCTTAACAAGCTTTCTAGTGATTTCTTGATGGTTTCCAAAGGCTTTCCAAAAGGCTTTCCAAAAGGTTTTCCAAAAGGGGCTTTCCCTAGGGCTTTCCAAAGGGCTTGTAAAGAGCCGTGTGACCACCAGGTCCTGCAAACAATTCTACTGCCTATTCTACAAGTGTGACTCATAAGGTTAAAGCCATCTCACCTCTAATGCACTTCAAAATAAGTGTTTATGGTACTTCGAAATACGTAACAGTGAAAATAAATCAAAATAAAATTATCAAATAAGAGTCCACTACAACTCTATGTAAGATCAGCAAAAGGTAATAAAAAAAAAGCTCAGTCAAAGATTCAAGTGCTCCTCTAGCACAATGTTACATGTGGGTATAAAATAAAAAGGAATGTCTCTTACACTGACATCTTGCCAAGTAAGCGGGCAGAAGATGATCCTTAATTGAGTTCCAAATGACGAGTGACTGATGCGTGTGTTTGGACAAGGCCAGCACCACTCCGTGAAGGCCCGTTCGAGTGTCAGGGCCGCTCCATATGAAGCAGTGGTCTCACTGCCACCTTGCCACCTGGGCTCACAGAGACCTGCCATATTGTCATTGTAGCGGGAAAACTCCAGGGACAGCAGTCAAAGCACCAGCACAAAGAAGTATTAGAATTTTCTATGTGGCATTACGTGTCTTCTGGCAAAGGTCAATCCATACTCGTTGGTCGAGGGCATGCCGAGGTCTAATCCTGGTTTGGGCAGTCCAGTTTCTTCTAATCGGTGTCGTAACAAGGTGGATTTCGCCTGAGTGGGTTGTTAGCCTCTCAGACTGGATGTGGTTTATATTGTTTTGTGTGTGGTAGCAGCCAATTAATTTTGTTGAGTTTCTGACATTTGTTCTGGTGATTTCACTGCACATTCTCAATTTTTAGAGGCATAGAAATGGAAGAAATTCACGTCAATTCTGTCAAATTATTTCTTGGGTTTGAATCACACATCTGAAAATTTATCATTTTCAGATTAAAGATAGTTTAACGGCACAAGCTCTAAAAACGGCTGTCCGACTTCCAATTGGTTTCGCACTGCACAATCAGTTCCATTCCACAGCAGCTGGTAAGATTGATCCACACGACATGTGGTTAAATGACGATGATAGTTTCCCTTTATGGATGTGAGCATCAGTGTAGAACTAGATTTCAGTCACAGAGCTGGACCTAGTTAGGGTTCTGACCTTTAAACCATCTGGAGCTCTATAGACAGCAGTGCAGCCCTGATACAGACACCTGTAGATGTTGGGCAGCTCCTCCCTGGAAAAAGAAAACAAAACAGCTCTTAACCAAAGCGTACGTGACATCATTGGCCCAGGGTTTGTCTTTTGACTCTGAAGACAGCAATGACAAGCTGTCGGTAAATTCGTGGGTGTCTCACAGCATACAAAAGCCAAAGACATTGTAGTGTTTACTGCAGAAAATACAAAACATGCCCAGTAATTTTGTTGATCACACATTTTTATTGTTACAGTTCTTTTAGCCAGACGGAGAAAGTTTTTACCTACATTTTCTTTGTCTTCATGCTTTTGTGGTGCAAAAGTTAATTATTCATATTTACGATATACCCTATTGGCTTGAACATAAGACGGTGTTTTTTGCATTGAAATAAGACTGAAGAAGTGGGGGTCGTCTTACATTCGGGGTCTAGACATTATACCCATTCACAACGCGAGATGGCACCAGATATCTTTAAAGCGAATGCTGAACTTAACTCCCCAGGCCAAAGCGAACCCGTCACGAAGAATAAAAATAAAAATAGCGGTAGCACGAAGAAGAAAAATAAAAAATAGCGGTAAGAAAGAAAAGAGAAGAAAATAAGAGAAGAGATCACAGAAAATGGAGAAACGTAGCGAAAATCTGGAGAAAAGTAGGTCGAAGATCGGCCAGGTTAACCGGCAGCTGAGTTATGATGCAAACTTCAAGATGATGGTGATAAATGAGGCAGAGTTTTCAAACAATTGCAAAGCGGCTGTGAAATATGGTCTCACAGAGTGTAATGTACGGAGATGGAGAGCTCAAAAAGATCGCCTAAAAAATGCTCACAATCAGAGAAAAGCTTTCCGTGGTCCTCAGAGCGGCTGCTTTCAAGAGCTCGACAGGAGGGTGTGCGCGTACGTGGACGAGAAACGAAAGGACGGGATGCCAATCAGCAGAGGTGTGATTCTACTCAAGGCCGTGGAAATAGCCAAAGAACATACCCACCGCTGACTTCAAAGCAAGCCTCGGCTGGTGTAAATGAATGATGCGGCGTAACGGACTAATGATGCGGCGTAACGGACTAACGCTGCGACGCATAACAAGTCTAGCCCAGCGCCTGCCCTCTGACTTTGGAGAGAAAGATTCAGAAGCCTCCGGTACGTTTGCTCTGTGAGTGGATCCTCCACGCATGGGATGCAGTTTCCCCAAAGAGCAAAAATGTTGCAGATCAAATGCCCTGGACGGCAGTCAGGAAGACGTGCTATGGGAGGAGCCAGCGGAGCCACAGGATGGGAGTGAGGACAGTGACACTGAGCACAGCGAGGCAGAGGATGTTTGTGAGGAGTACTGTTCTGACATGACAGATCTCAGCTACTTTCAAGTTTAAACCATCCATCCATCCATCCATCCATTTTCTGTACCGCTGTATCCCCACGGGGGTCGCGGGCTTGCTGGAGCCTATCCCAGCTGTCATCGGGCAGTAGGCGGGGGACACCCTGAACCGGTTGCCAGCCAATCGCAGGGCACACAGAGACGAACAACCATCCGCACACGCACTCACACCTAGGGGCAATTTGGAGCGCACAATCGGCCTACCAAGCATGTTTTTGGGGATGTGGGAGGAAACCGGAGTGCCCGGAGAAAACCCACGCGGACACGGGGAGAACATGCAAACTCCACACAGGGAGGGCCGGAGGTGGAATCGAACCCGCACCCTCCTTACCGTGAGGCGGACGTGCTAGCCAGTGCACCACCGAGCCGCCAAGTTTAAACCAGTTTGCATTATTTTATTGCAATGTTTTTCCTTATTCAGATTTGTTTCAAGACTACAGTTACAGTTAGACTTCACTTTGATGGTTAATGCAGTTATTGCAATTTTGTTGTTTTATCACAGTAGATTGGTTTATTTACATTTCAAAAACCTGAAGTGAAGCCCATCATTTACGAATGTGATTAGATGTGATAGACAGTTTTTGCATGATTTGAATGAGGCAAAATAACATGCTTTTTCTCTCGAATATATTGTTATAATCAGGGCTGTGGACTCGGACTCGGGGACTCGGACTCGGTCGGACTCGGTCATTTTTGCCGGACTCGGACTCGGTGCTGCTTTTGACCGAGTCCACCGAGTCAGACAATAAAAAAAATACGTTCATATCAACATTTGTGTTTATTTTTCGTGCGTATTTGCTTCGCTTGAGTTCAATATGGTTTTTGGTCAAACGCGCATGCGCGTGAGGGGAAATCCCGCAAAGGAGGAGGGACAAACAGAGCGATTGGTTTTGCTGGCTTTTTAATGAATGGCGACTGTGACTACGGGGGCCCATTAGGTCCAGAAAAGCTGCCAAGACGCTTGCCAAAATGGCAAGGAAAAAATGCACAGCTAAACGAATATATGACGATGAACACAGGACGTTTTTAAAAGAGTTAAAGTTGTTTTTTGTTGAACGCTATGGCAAGCCATTCTGCCTGATATGTCGGACGTCATTGGCGCATTTAAAAGCTTCAAATGGTCAGCGCCACTTCAGCTCACTTCATGCCAATATCGATAAGGACTTTGCAAAAGGGACTGAATTTCGCAAGCACAAGTTTGGAGACTTTGAAAAGTCAGGCAGGAAAATAGGTACAGTTTTTCAAAAAAATTACGAAGCACTCAGAGACTGTCACACTTGAATTGTTTCAACTGGCTTGGAACATTGCACGGGCTAAAAAGCCATACAATGAAGTGGAGTTCGTTAAAATATGCCTCAGTGACGTTATTGAATTTTATTTTCATCATGCTGCTGAGAATGCGCGTAGGAATACTGTCCACAGCCCTGCTTGCTTGTTATGAAGACAAATTTAGTTGTTGCGTGCGCGCCCGCGCCTGCCTGCCTGCGTGCGTGCACGTACAAGACCCACAATGCCCCGCGCGCAGCCAAGATGGAAGAACCCGGGAGTAGCGAGAGAACAATGTTTTGCCTCTAGATTTGGGGGGGAAACGGAGCGTAAGTTACGATCAATGCGGCCACGTTGAGTTGCACTTAGGCTAATGTTTACATTATGTACCAATGTCAAGGACGATTATGTCACCCAGCTTATATCATTGATGTGTTTCGATAGTTGTGGGGTCGTCACTAATTATTTGTGTTTAGATAAATGTCTGAGCTATAATGGTGTAATTAATGATTAAAACTTGAAAGTATCTGTTTATTGTATTCGTTTATATGTTTAATAAAGACAAAGCCATCACAAAACTGTTGTAATTATTTAGATTTTGATCTAAATTAGCCTTGAATAAAGACTAAGCAGTCACATGAATTAACAGAAAAAAATGGACAGCCGGACTCGGACTCGTGGTCAAGAGGCCGGACTCGGACTCGGAGCAAAAATCCGACCGAGTCCACAGCCCTGGCAGATGGACTGTAATTATTTTCTGTATAAAAATTAAATTTGGTGTTAAAAAATACTTTTGTCCAAACTTCAGTCTTGAAAAAGAGCGGGTCGTCTTATAATTTGGGTCGTTTTATATTTGGGCCAATACGGTACTATGATTGAATGTATTGGAGGCAGGGGTACTTTTTATGAATTTTATGATTTTTTATGTATAACACTAGATGTGTTATACAACTCAAGACAGAGCATCTTTATTTTAAAAAGACACAAGAGACCAAAAGTACTGGAACACGTGATTGATGGGTGTTTCTAATTGGTTAGTTGGTCAGGCATTGCCTTTTGCATTTACTGATTGGTCAAGCATTAGATAGTGCTTTTTGTCTCTGGATTTCACCTGTGAAAACTGCATCTGCTGTTAAGCAAACATGAAAACCGGAGAGGTATGGGAGAAAATGAAACCATTTTGAAGCTGAGAGAGGGAAAACGATCAGAGCTAACGTACAAACATTGGGCATAGCCAATACGACAATTTGGAATATCCTGAAAAAGACAGAAACTACTGGTGTACTCAGCAACCGACATTGAACATGTCAGTCAAGGGTATCAACAGTAATTGAAGATGGTAACATTGTAAAAGCTGTGAACAAAGACCCAGACAACAGTCAGCGACAACACCTCCACAGGGCTTAGGTGAAAGTAACACAAGCCACTGTTCGAAGACTTTGAGAGAATAATATATACAGGCCATACGACAAGATGGAAACCAGTCATCAGCAAAGAGAAGATTGGACTTTTCAAATAAGTACATAGATGGGCCACAAAGGTTTTGGTACAAAGCTTTTTGAACTAATCAGACCAAGGTTAACCTCTACCAAAGTGTGAAGAAAGGATCTGCTTATGATCCAAAACACACACGCTCATCTGAAGAATGGTGACGTATATGGCAATTTTGATCGACAAAGACACAGATGTCGGTACAAAAGAATGCATCATTGGGATATGTTGCTTCATCTTACTGAGAGGAAGACCAGTGCACCAGTGGACACATGGAGGTCGAGAATGTACATCCCAATGCCCATGCCCATACTTTGATTACAGTACTTGCCGATACAGAGTACCGATATGAGTATGAGTTGCATTGTCGAAAATACAAAAAATATATCAACCCTACTTAAATGTTATTTTTATTTTCCAATTCAACAAGCAGCAAAGGTTACAGTTGAAAACCTTTTTAACAGTTGTTTAACAGTCAACATAAAATGGCTTACTTTTCTATTACTTTCAAATACTTCAAAAAGTATAAAAATATATTAAGAACACCTCTTCGACATAAATAACTTACATTTTTTGGTTGAAGATAACCAGCAAAAAAAATTTATAAAAAAATGACATTGGAGCGGGTTATATTGGACATTTATATGAGCGGGTTAAGTTTGAGAACTGCATGACCTTGTTTGTTCAATATTATCTGTTAGCTACTACAATGCCTACTTGGAAAATGTAAGTGG
This sequence comes from Syngnathus acus, assembly GCF_901709675.1. Lineage (NCBI taxonomy): Eukaryota > Metazoa > Chordata > Actinopteri > Syngnathiformes > Syngnathidae > Syngnathus > Syngnathus acus. Next base: position 16,850,157 of record NC_051092.1, read on the forward strand.
AAGGTTCTTTTTCAAAAAAAGCAGAATTTCTGCAGTATCCACAGTTAATCTGTTTCGTTTTTCATCTACAATGTGTGACACTTTCGCTATCCACACTGCTAGAAGGTGCTGAAAGAAACTTTTGTGACATTTTGACCAAAGTAGGTTAACGCATTTTATTGACTGCCCACTACTGCAATGGATTTTCTTCTCGAGAAATTGTAGCTTCTTCCATGTAGGTCTCCAACTCAACTGCAGTAATATAAGCAATATGAGTAGAATTTACTTATTGCAATGTACTAATTGGCACTGTTACTATATTGGTGGAAAACATGCCATGATTATTGATTAATAATTAAATTTGAGTAAAAATGATTACAATACACAAAGTATCAAAACATATGACAAACGTTACCTCGGTTCAAGCAAATTTGAGATGCTGTACAGGGAATTTCTCTGTGCATCAATAAATTGCCTCCTAACAGCTGCAGTCAAGGTCCCCTTTATAGTTTTGATGTCATGGTCCTCTTCTGCCTCTCTGGTTAACACAGTGCTTCTCAATTATTTTCTGTGATGCCCCCCCCCCCCCCCCCCCCCCCCAGGGAGAAGAAAACATTTCGCATCCCCCCCATGTTATTAACATTAAGGAAAAAACAAAAATAAATACAAAAGAAAGATCAGTTTAAAATAAAGAATAACATTAATAAAAAATTTTAGTCTGTAACAGAACAGATTCAAAGTGCATCACTTTGCCTGAAATTAAAAAATAGATTATAATTATTCAAACTATAAACATTCTTGACCAACTGCCATTTTATGCTGAAAAAATACAATAGAATAATAATAAACATATATAATATTAAATTAAATAACAGCAATAAATAATATTAATTTCAAAGTAATCAGCAACATTATCTCAGGAGCACAATACATAAAACATTTTAACCTACAAAACAAAAAATGAATAAAACAATTTGTGCAGTTTTTTTAATCAAAATGAGGCACCATGACGGAGACCATATCCACGGCTGCAGGTAGTATCAGCTCTTCTGCAATGGTGTGTGGTTTTTTTTTTGCACTGAGCAATTTGGTACGCTGTTTTATATGATGCATACAGTGCTTGCCGATTGACTTAAGTAGCATTCACAAAGTGGGATGATTGTTCACAATATTCTGCCCGTTTTCGCTGAAAAACCCTTTGGCATCTTATCAGCTGGATTGGGGTGCAGTGACTTTATAAGTGCCGCCTTAATTTATTTGGCTTCATACTGTCCACTGCCAACATTGTAAGGCACAGTAAACACACCGGTCTTTCCTCGTCTCCCATCGTAGTCACACTGAAGCCGAGCGCTACGTACGCTTCGTCATATTTCCTTGTCTTAGCTTTCATGTAACTCTCAATTCGCTTATCTCTGTCTCTCTCCGCCGTTCTTTTCAACTCTGTTCAATATTTTTCCATGGTGTCCCACTGCACTTTTTATTGCCTGCTCTGTGCTGTGTGTGCGTATGTTGCGTGCGCTCTACACTGTAGAGTGAATACTCTTCCAGTGATACCGCCACTCCCACCTACTGCAGTGGATGTCTAATTACCCTTTATAGTACAGCCAAAAGAAAAGCATGTTCCCTAGTGTCACACGCGCCCCCCTTGGTATCGCACCGTGCCCCCTGGAGGACAGTTGTGACAGAAATGACATCTGAGGCCAATGAATTGTGGGAGCTAACTTTTCTGGTCAGTTCCTCAAATGGGGCGAGAACAGCAATAGTCTTCTTCACGAGAGCCCACTGGTAAGCTGTGAAGTTGTCTGGTAGGTCGTACTCAGCACCGTAAATCCCTAAAACCCTCCTCTGCTCATACAAAGATTGAAGCATGTCGAACGTGCTTTTACATCTCGTTTGTACATCCTGCTGTAGCCGTTTCAGTGGTTGGTTCAGCTGCATCTGTATTTCTTCGAAGCGGAAATAGGCTAACGCAGCGTGTTTAAAGTGCCCAATGTTTCTTTGTGCCACTGCGTCAGCATCAGCCACGCTTCTTTGTGCCAAAACACCTTCATGCACAACGAGTTGCAATGTGTGTGCAACACACGGGAGGCTTGGGAGGGCACTGTCAGTAATTGCCATAATCATATTTACGCGTAACACAACATGAACTGTAGTTTTGGGTATCGCCCACACTTTCAGCACATCGTCAAATACAGTCAATATAGCCTGACTTGTGTGAGAGCCGCGCAGCTGACTTGCACATAGAACGTTCGTGGGGTGAAATTATCGTCAATCCACTGTGCTGTCAAACTGATCAGCGACACAGGGCTAACACTAGATGTCCATATATCCGTAGTGAAGCTACGTAAGGGCAGAAACTCCTTGTAGCAAGTCAGTAATGTGCCTTTTTACATTCTCGTGCACCTTTGGTAAAACACGGTCTGTCATGTGGCAAGGTATTTCATACCGTGGCTTGAGTTCACTCAAAAGACACCTAAAGCCCACATCATCCACACATGACTGGTTGATCGTCAAGAGCGATATACTCTGCAATCAAACTAATGAATTTTATTGCTCGTGGATTGTCCGAAGACATCTCACTTCTGCAAAGTCTCTTGTAAAGGTGGTTGCTTTCTTTGAGCTCCTCTGCTGGCAAATGCTTTATACTCTGCGTCTCAAACTCAAAACTCCTACTAGTGGAAATGAGAAACCTTGAGAAGAGACCACAATTGGGAGGATCCCTCTTTCAGGATGACCAGGCTGCAATGGATGCAGAGAGGACACAGGGTACACGTAATATATGCCAGGGGTGTCAAACATACGACCCGCGGGCCGGAACCAGCCCGCAAGGGGGTTTGATCAGGCCCGCGTTCGATCAGGCCCGCAGGATAATTTAAAAGTAAAAAATGCATAAAAGACACGGAATTAATATTTTTAATATTATCCCAGCGCTGCGTGTCCCGAGCCCGAAATATTATCAGTGACCCATCACACCCCCACCATGGACTGTTCTCCCTGCTGCCCTCTGGGAAGAGGTTTCGCAGCATCCGCTGCAGGTCCACCAGGTTCTGCAATAGTTTTTTCCCTGCTGTCGTCAGACTGTTGAACATTCAAACGTAGCATTCCTCTGCACACTTGTAAATACTGCTTTTGTCTCCTGCACTGTTTACATACTTTATCACTGCTGCACTTTGTACTTTATAATTATCTTATTTCATATTTTTATATAGAATGTCACTTCTTAACCAGCCGAAATACCTCTACATTGTTGAAAGCCGTATGCAACGAAATTTCGTTTTGTACACACCTAGTGTTGACAAAATGACAATAAAGTTCTGTCTAAGTCTAAGTCTAATAATATGCAATTCATGGATTATCCGCTATGGGGCACACTGTTTTGATCAGAGTAGAAGACAACATTGTTTTGATCAAAGAAGACAGACACAACAGAGCAGACGGTAGCAATGCACCAATTGCTGCTTGTTACGACGTTGTTTCTACCCTGGTCTCTACCCCTCCCCTACACCCTCATTAACCAAAATGTCATTATCCAAACGGAGAAAAGTAGATACGGAGTGTAGAATTTTCAATGAAAAATGGACCACGTCCTATTTATTTATAGAAATGCACGGAAAACCTTTGTGCTTGGTGTGTTTGCAACAAGTTTCAGTATTGAAGGAATATAATATTCAACGCCACTACGAGACTCTTCACAGCGAAAAATATGACAGCTTGCAAGGACAAGTGAGAAGAGATAAGATCAACGAATTGCAGGCGGGTCTGAGGAAACAGCAGTCAACTTTCATCCAGAGCAGACAAGTCAGTGAAGCAGCGGTAAAAGCCAGCAAACTAATTGCCAGCGAAATAGCATTTGCATCAATGCCGTATTCCGATGGTAACTTTGTTAAACGATGCATGATGAAGGCGGCTGAACTTGTATGTCCCGAGAAACGACAAGCTTTTGCTAATATTAGCCTGACGAGGTATACTATAGCAGAGAGGGTTTCGGACCTATCAGCAGATTTAGACAGCCAATTAAAACAGAGTCAAGTCATTTATTGCATTTTCCGTTGCAATTGACGAGAGCACTGACATCACAGGCGTGGCACAACTGGCCTTATTTATTCGTGGAGTTGATGAGACATCGACTGTTACTGAAGAGTTTCTCGAGTTGGCGCCAATGATGGACACCACAACAACCGAAGATATTTTAGACTGTGTAAGGAAATCTGAGGTGTTTCATGAAATGTTTTGTAAAACGAATGTTCATTAAATGTCAACATTTTCCTAATGTTCTTGTGCTTCTTTACACTAAAAAAAAGGAAAGACATGATATTTTGGTTATTTATAGCAGACTATGGTATAATTTTAACAGTCCGGCCCACTTGACATCTACCGAGGCCGCATGTGGCCCACAATGTGAAATGAGTTTGACACCCCTGAATTATAGAAAATTCAAAGATAAAGTGTCGAGAGCAGGATGTTATTGCACAGTAATGACTCTGAGACTCTATGAGTGGTGTGAGTTCATCAGAGCGACAGCCTGGGGGAAGATGCTGTGTTTGCTGGTTTTGGCGTACAGCACTCTGTAACGTTGTCCGGAGGGGAGTAGTTCGAACAGAGTGTGACCTGGGTGAGAAGGGTCTGTAGAGATGTTACTTACATGTTTCCTGGTCCTCGACAGGTACAAGTCTTGGATAGATGGGAGGTTGGTCCAGATTATCTTTTCTGCAGTCCTGATTGTCCGTTGCAGTCTGTGCTTGTCTTGTTTGGTGGCCGATCCAAACCAGACAGTAATGGAGGTGCAGCGGATAGACTGGATGATGGCAGTATAGAAGGTCTTCAGCAGCTCCTGTGGCAAGTTGAATTTCCTGAGCTTTCTGAGAAAATACAGCCTCTGCTGGGCCTTCTTCCGGGCAGCGTCTATGTGGCCGGTCCATTTCAGGTCCCGAGAGATTGTGGATCCCAGGAACTTGAAGGTGTCAGGGGAGGGAATAGCATTAGTGAGGCTAGTGAGAGGTGGAAGTGGTGAGGGTCTCTCCTGAAGTCCACTGTCATCTCCACGGTCTTGAGCGGGTTCAGCTCCAGGTGGTTTTGGCTGCACCAATGGACCAGCCGCTTCACCTTCTGTCTGTACGCAGTCTCGTCACCGTCCCGGATCAGTCCGATGAGAGTGGTGTCGTCCGCATATTTCAGGAGCTTCACAGAAGAGTCGCCTGAGGAGCAATCATTGGTGTAGAGAGAGAAGAGCAATGGGGAGAGGACGCATCCCTGGGGGGCACCAGTGTTGGTGGTCCGGGTGTCTGATGTGATGGTCCCCAGCCTCACATGCTGTCTCCTGTTGGTCAGTAAGGTGTTGCAGGATGTAGTGCAGTCCCATGTTGACCGCATCATCCACCAACCTGTTTGCCCGGTAGACAAACTGCATGGGGTCGAGCAGGGGGCCCGTAATGTCCTTCAGGTGGTTCGCCACCAACCTCTCAAAGGATTTCATGACCACAGATGTCAGGACGACAGGTCTGTAATCATTCAAACCTGTGATGGCAGGCTTCTTGACCACCGGTACAATGGTGGAGCTCTTGAAGCACGAGGGAACCTCACACAGCTCCAGGGAACGGTTGAAGATCCGTGCAAAGTCGAGATGTATTCCCATTTATCATCTGACTGTTTTCAGATTTAAATTAGCTATGTTGAGGGACAATCCAATGATGGGCAATTGTACGACCGTTTAGATTTCATTTCATTTAAAAGTCAATGAGAGAGCTCATTGCCATTGGAGCTGATTTGGGCATAAATGTGCTGAAGGCTAGTGGGGTTAAGAGGACAAGGTGGCTACCACATGTTTTAAGGGTCTTAGAGAGATTTCTTAAACCAGGTCAGTTTACTGTCCGTCTGTCCATCCATCCATTTATTCATGCCCTCCTCTCCCCTCCCTCCCTCTACCGCTTATCCAGGGTTAGGTTGCGGGGGCAGCAGGTTTAGGAGGGAAGCCCAGACTTCCCTCTACCCAGCCACTTTGTCCAGTTCATCCCAGGGGACCCCAAGGCGTTCCCAGGCCAGCTGAGAGACAGTCTCTCCAGCACACCCATGGTCTAATTTGGAGGTGCTGATTTTCATCTCGACCGATTCACATTCGGCTGCGAACCGCTCCAATGAGAGCAGGAGATCACGGCTTGAAGAAGCCAAAAGCACCACACCATCTGCAAAAAGCAGAGATGCAATGCTAAGGTCACTGTTGAAGTAATTGTATATAAGTTATCCCATATTTACTCAATATTATTGTGTGTTGTGCTAGATAGCTTGGCAAGAAAAGAAACTTAGCAAAAGAAAGTCTAGTTGCATTGTTCCACAGGAAAACAGCACTCAGCAGCTTCAAGATGACTCACTAACCACAGCCCAGAAGGTGTCAGTCAGCTGAGGAGGTGTCCACCAGCGGAGGAGGAACAAAACAGGAACCGGACCCCGACTGTCGGGGTCACAGCCGGGGTGACAGAAAGGACACGGCTCGTGTCTGCTTGAACAACAATCCATTTATTGCAATGTTCGCTGAACAGCATTGCTACTGCTGCAATTTCCCCAACCCCTTAGTGTAGCAACACCTATGTAACCTTGGCATTCTAACAGAATAAAAAGAGAGGAGGCGAAACAGGGAACTTCAGAACTGGTAGAGAATGTCACTGAGCTCTCTGTCGTTCTCCTTGCAAGTAAAGCAATTACTGGTTGTCTTCTCTTCTCTGTTTTAGTGTTTAAATAAATATCTGATGGTGCTTAGACCTGACAGTCACCAAAGCGGTAACCCTCAATCCCTCGGCTGCGCTTAGAAAAAGTTATGAACAAAATCGGTGACAAAGGGCAGCCTTGGCGGAGTCCAACCCTCACTGGAAACAAATCCGATTTATTGCCGGAAATGCAGACCAAACTCTGACATTGGTGGTACAGGGACCGACCCACCCTGAGGGTTCAGTACTGCCGAAGCACCCCCCGCAGAACTCTCCGAGGGACAAGGTCGACCGCCTCCTCCAGGTCCGGAAAACGTGGACTGGTTGAGCGAACTCCCATGCACCCTCGAGGATCCTGCCAAGGGTATAGAGCTTTTCCATTGTTCCACGGCCAGGACGAAAACCACACTGCTCCTCCTGAATCCGAGATTCGACCTCCCGATGAACCCTGCTCTCCACCAGCACCCCTGAATAGGGTGGCTGAGGAGTGTGATTCCTCTGTAGTTGGAACAAACCATCCGGTCCCCCCTCCTTAAAAAGAACCACCCCAGTCTGCCAATCCAGAGGCACTGTGCCCGCTGTCCACGCAATGCTGTAGAAGTGTGTCAGCCAGTAGAGCCCCACACCCGGAACCTTTATGAGCTCCGGGCAGATCTCATCCACCCCCAGGCCTTGCCACCGAGGAGCTTATTAACTACCACGGTGACTTCAACCCCAGAGATGGGAGAGCCCACCTCAGAGTCACCAGGCTCTGCTTCCAATATGGTAGGTGTGTCAGTGGAATTCTCCCCACCGAACCACGACGTCCCGAGTTGGTCAGCGGCACCCCGTTTCCACTGTGTTAACGGTGCACTTCTTCCAAAGACTCCAAAAAGGGTGGGTACTCTGAACTGCTGTTTGGTGCATAGACACAAACAACAGTCAGGGAGAGAGATGGAGGGAGGCTACCCTCTCGTTCCCTGGGGTGAACCCCAATGTATAGGCGCCCAGCTGCGGGGCTATAAGTATGCCCACTCCTGCTCGGTACCTTTTACCGCGGGCAAATCCAGATTAGAAGAGAGTCCAAGTCTCGAGAAGACTGGTAACCAGAACCCAAGATGTGTGTGGGGGCATGTCTAGTTGGAACTTTTCTGCCTCGCACACTTGCTCGGGCTCCTTTCCCTCCAGAGAGGTGACATTCCACATCCCTAGAGCCAGCTTCTGTAGCAAGGGATCGGACCGCCTCGGTCCCCTCCTCAGGCCAAGCTACAAAGGCTTGTGCATTCTTTCAGAATATTATTTTAATTGGAGCCACTTATCGTTTTATTCACCTATTTTGTTAATTCTGTATGATACATATTAAGAAATCACTTTTGTGGCCTTTAACTATTTTTGTTGATGTCTGGTGGCATACATATTTTTAGCCTCCTGCTTCAGAGGAATGACATCCCACTAGATGTGTAAATTTGAATCAGCAGCAAGAAGAGTGTGAAATCACGCTACAAATTTCAGGTATATGTTTGGTTCATAGAACAGTCCAATTTGTACAGATATGTATTTCTGATATCTATGATGCAATTTACAGACAAGACAAACAACAAGCAGGAGCTGACAGAAGATGACATTGCCAGGCACTAAACTTGATAAATGGAAGGAACAATCAAATGTACTGTAAAACATCTGCAAGCAAGATGAATTTCCCCCCTTGATATGTGTATCATAAACACATGTAGATGATAAATATAATTTATTAAATTGCTTTAGGAGGACACAGTACCGTATTTTTCGGACTAAAAGTCGCTCCGGAATATACGTTGGATTAGCCATAAAATGCACAATAACGTGAAAAAAAACATATATAAATCTCTCCGAAGTACAAGTCGCATTTTGGGGGAAATTTATTTGACAAAATCCAACACCAAGAACAGACATATAACGATAAATTATATGTCAAATAACTATTATAGTATAAGCAATATTATTATCAAACCATCTGTGTCACTCCAAATCATTAAATCCAACGATCGTCCCTTTATGTCAACAATGCCGGGTGCGCGCCGCTGACGGCGGTTCCACTTCACAGGCCCATATAATAATAAACAACAATTTTATCAAACAATCCCTGTCACGCCAAGTCATTAAATCCCGTGATCGAATCCTTTGTCCTTTATGTAAAACACCGCCGCTTATGCACCGCAGTTGCAGTTCAGATTACAGTAATCCCTTGCTACACGAATTTTTGAATTTTTAAAATTTGTGAATAGAATAGAATAGAATAGATCTTTATTGTCATTGTCACATGTACAACGAAATTTAAAAAGTGCCAACCGATCCGCGCATGCGATAAAAAATATATAGAATAAATAGAATAAAAAGATTAAAAAAACAAGCTAAAAACCCACAGAAGAACATACACAGACATAATCATTTACGTTTAGCTGCATTCAATGTGACTACCGCTGTAGGGTAAAAACTGTTGGCGAATCTGCTAGTCCTCGACCTAATTAATCTGTAGCGTCTGCCTGATGGCAACAGTTCGAAAAGGGAGTGGCCAGGGTGGGAAGTGTCCTTCAGAATGTTCTGTGTTTTTTTGAGACAGCGGGTTCTGTGTAGGTCTTCCAGTGTGGGGAGAGGGCAGCCAATGATCTTCTGTGCTGTGTTGATGACCCCTTGGAGCTTTTTCCTCTGAGCAGCAGTGCAGCTGGAGTACCAAACACATATACAGTACGTTAAAGTGCTTTCTATGGAGCAGCGATAGAAGGACACCAGCAGTCTCCGTGTAATGCTGTGCCTCCTCAGCACCCTTAAAAAGTAGAGTCTCTGTTGGGCCTTTTTAAGCAGCTCAGAGGTGTTCACGCCCCAGGTGAAGTCCTCCTCGATGTGGACTCCCAGGTAGCGGAAGGAGGACACCCTCTTCACACAGACCCCGTCGATGATGAGTGGTGGAATGTCCGTTTTATTTTTCCTCCTACAATCAATGACCAGTTCTTGGGTTTTAGCCGTGTTTAGGAGCAGATTGTTCTCTCCGCACCACTCCGATAGCTGGACCACTTCGTCCCTGTAGGCAGACTCATCCCCCTTTGAGATGAGCCCCACCACGGTTGTGTCATCCGCAAATTTCACGATGGTGTTGCTGCGTTGGGCGGGGGTGCATGCATGTGTGTAGAGCGTGTAAAGCAGTGGGCTCAGTACGCAGCCCTGTGGGGAGCCGGTACCAAGACTGAGAGGTGTGGATGTATGACGGCCCACTTTCACCCTCTGGCTGCGACCCGTCAGGAAGCTCTTAATCCACCTGCAAGTATTATGTGGAAGTCCCAGGCCCTCCAGTATGTCCACCAGTCTGTGGGGGAGGATGGTGTTAAAAGCAGAGCTAAAGTCCACGAAGAGCATCCACACATAGCTCCCCGGCTGCTCCAGGTGGGACAGTGCAGCGTGGAGGGCTGTAGCTACTGCGTCCTCTGTGGATCTATTTGCCCTGTAGGCAAACTGGTGGGGGTCAAAACCTCTGAACAGGAGTGCTGTGATGTGACCCCGTACCAGATTTTCAAAGCACTTCATGACCACCGGGGTGAGTGCGACTGGCCGGTAGTCATTGAGGCTGGTGATGTGGCGTTTCTTGGGCAGGGGGACTATAGTGGAGGATTTTAAACAGGATGGGACGGTGGACTCGGTAAGGGACTGGTTGAAAATCTTTGTGAAGACTCCAGCCAGCTGATCTGCGCAGTCCTTCTGGACACGCCCAGTGACGCCGTCAGGACCCGCAGCCTTCCTCGTGTTGATGGTCCGCAGCGTGCGCCTCACCTCGTGCTCCTTCACTGTGAGGGTGAAGCTGCTGCGGTCTGTGGGATGTGATGTGGCCGCTTCAGGTGGCTCGGACTCGAACCGGGCAAAGAAGGTATTGAGGACCTCTGCCAGTGAGGCGTCCCCTTCAGCAGCTCCGATGGTGGTTCTGTAGTTGGTGAGATGCTGGACTCCCTGCCACACCTGCTTGCTGTTGTTGCTGTCCAGGTGATCCTCAATCCTCTTCTTGTAGGCAAGCTGGGCCTCTCTGATGTCTCTCCTCAGGTTGGCTCTGGCTGTGCTGTAGAGAGCCCCGTCCTCAGACCTGAGGGACAGGGCGGTGTCCCTCTCCTCCAGCAGCCGAAGGACCTCCCGGGTCATCCAGGGCTTCTGGTTGGGGTATATCCGTATAGGTTTGTCCACTGTGACAGTGTCTGTGCAGTGCTTGATATAACACAGAACACTGTCTGTGAACACGTTCAAGTCCCGGTGTTCGAAGATGTCCCAGTTAGTCCTGTCGAAGCAGTCCTGCAACTGCTGAGAGGCGTCATCAGGCCAGGTTTTAACAGTTTTAGTGATGATAGGAGCTGATTTCCTGATGGTGGTATATGCCGGGATTAATAGCAGTGACATATGGTCAGACTGGCCCAGGTGAGGTAGCTGTTTTGCCCTGTAGCCTAGCTTGATGTTGGAGTAGACCTTGTCCAGAGTGTTAACTCCTCTAGTGGCACATTTAACATGCTGATGGAAACTAGGGAGTGCTGCTTTCAAATCTACATGATTAAAGTCCCCTGCCATGATGTGGACTGCGTCAGGATATCTGCTCAGCTGGCTGCTAATACTGCCATGTAATAGTCCGATAGCTAGCTTAGCATTAGCCTCCGGAGGTATGTAAACAACAGTCGTCATGACTACGGTAAATTCACGAGGGAGGTAAAAGGGCCTGCATTTAATAGTCACGTACTCCAGGTCCGGGCAGCAGTGACTGTCTACAGTCACCATATTAGTACACCAGTTGTTATTGACGTACATACAGAGCCCCCCCCCCTTGCTCTTGCCGGAGTTCTCAGACCTGTCATGACGCTGTGTGGTGTATCCTGCTAGCTCGATAGCAGAGTCCGGTATGAGTGGATGAAGCCAGGTTTCGGTGATCAGTACCATGCAGCAGTCCTTCACGGTCTGGTTCGCAGACATCTGTAGCCTTAGTTCATCCATTTTGTTAGCAAGAGACCTGGCGTTGGTAAGAAACAGGCTAGGGAGCGGTGGTTTGAACGGCTGCTTCCGTAGCCTGGTTAGCGCGCCGGCCCTGCAGCCTCGTTTTTGTTTTCTCTCTCTGCGCTGCCTTCGCTTCCTCCCAGCGGGGATGGTGATCCAAGGGGAGCCGGGGCGCCTGATGATATCCTCCGGTATGTTTTTCGAGCGGTGAAACTCCGCTGCGACACTCACCTCGCAGCAAACACCTATCCTAAGGAGCTCCTGCCGGTTGTAGGTGGTGTATGATTGACATACAGTGGGTACAAACACTAACAAAAAACAAACAATGCGTAGATCGGGAGAGCACTGAGCCGCTGCAACTGCGTGCGCCGCCATCTTTCCGTCAATATGCCCGTTAATTTCACAACAGCTCAGTGACCTAGTGGTAGAGTGTCCGCCCTGAGACTGGTAGGTTGTGGGTTCAAACCCCGGCCGGGTCATACCAAAGACTATAAAAATGGGACCCATTGCCTCCCTGCTTGGCACTCAGCATTAAGGGTTGGAATTGGGGGGTTAGATCACCAAATGATTCCCGAGCGTGGCACCGCTGCTCTCCTCTCCCCCAGGGGATGGATCAAAATCACACGGGGATGGGTTAAATGCAGAGGACAAATTTCACCACACCCAGATGTGTGTGTGTGACGATCATTGGGACTTTAATTTTAACTTTAACTTTAACTTACTATAAGTCGCTCCTGAGTATGTCGCCCCCCCACCCAAACTATGAAAATAAAACGTGATTTATAGTCCGAAAAATACGGTAGAAATGTAAAGTGAAATTTTGGAGAATTTAGTGTGAATTTCCAAATTGAAAATTTTGAATTTTTGGTAAGTGGGAAGTTTTGGAATAGGTAAGCAAAAGATGAACAGTTGAAAGTTAGAACGGGTTGAATGGGTGAAAAAATGTCGAAATTAGAAGGGAAAAACGAAATTTTGGAGAATTTGGCGTGAATTTAAAAATTGAAAATTTGGAATATTTGGTAAGTGGGAAGTTGTGGGATAGGTAGGCAAAAGTTTAAAGTTGGAATGGGTTGAATCGGTTGAAAAATGTAGAAATTAGAGGTGAAAAATGAAATTTTTCCCGAATGTGATTTGAATGTGCTGAATGATGTGAATTTCAAACTGGAACGACTTAAATGTGAAATGTTGAATGTGCCATTGAGAATGAACAGGGAGAAATTTGTCGTAAATTTGCGAATTTTGCAAAAACGGAAAATCTTCGGAATGAGAAAAATGGAAGCGCTCATCTCGTGAATATTTGGAATACGTCAAAAGTGGAATGGAGTGAATCGGTTGAATTATGTGGAAGTAGTAGCAGGACAAAAAAGTGAGGAGAATAAAATAGAAGAAGAAGAAGAAGAAAGTAAATAGTGTAGAATAACATAACCATCGCCTTCACACTAATAAAGTACATTTAATAAAGTAAATAAATATTAGCTTTTATGCTATCTAACCCACAGTGCTTGAATGCATAATTTACTTCTTTTTGTCTGTCTCCCACAGAACATCCAGCAGCTTCACATTATGCTGGTCCTCCCTGTCTCAGCTATGATTTGTGAAACAGGGTTCTTAGCACACAAGAGGATCAAATCAGACATTAGATGGCCATCTGAGGAGTGTGGGATAGTGAAGGAATGGGGTCGAAATACAAAATGTCCTGCCTAGCTACAAAAACAGATATGCTCAAACCTCATTGAATAAAGTACATAAGCAGACAAGTATATTCACATATTGAATCAATAAAAGACACATTTTAAGCATATCATTATACCTGCACACCAAATCGATAAAGAAGACATAACTAGACATTTTTATATATGGTAACGACATAGGTTTTTATAACTTCATGATCTGATATGTATTTCTGTGCACTTTGATATAACAAATGTCTGTTGATATATTGCCTGAATAGCATAACGACCCTTAAGGAACTATTTAATGCATGCTTGATGTTATTCTAAATCACGGACACTGCTCAAGGTGTATAAGAATGTTCTGTACTTGATTATATCTTATGTTTTTATTAATGCTTGATGTGATGTCGTATTTTATCTAATGCTAGACACCTTGGATTACTACTGAAGGTTCTGGACAGAAGGAAAATGTTTTGAATAATAATAAAAAAAATATGGTTCAAAGCATGATTAAATTATGAATGTGACAAAGTATCGTATTTTTCGGACTAAAAGTCGCTCCGGAGTACAAGTCGCATTTTGGGGGAAATTTATTCGACAAAATCCAACACCAAGAACAGACATGAACGAGCAACAACAGGCTAAACGATACGGTATGCTAACGTGACATGAACACAAGCAAGAAGCTGAGAACGGGCCTGATGTAACAATAACAGTCATTCAAATAACTATAAATTAAATAAATAAACACCTTTATCAAACCATCTGTGTCACTCCAAATCATTAAAGGGACCTACGATTGAGTTGGTCCTCCTTTATGTAAACAAGTCCGACGTCAGCGGCGCATTGCAGTTCAAAAATTTCTACAGGCCCATATAACAATATATAAACTATGTATGAAATAACAATAATATAAACAACAATTTTATCGAACCATCCGTGTCACTCCAAATCAATAAATCCATCAGAATCTTCATCTTCCGTGTCACTTGAAGAAAAAAAAAAAAACAGCTGTTGACGCCGGAAAGGCTACGTGTGCTGTTGACATCAGACTAGATATATTAAATAAATGTAATATAAATAACAATTTTAACAAACCATCCGTGTCACTCCAGCTGTCGATTCCGGACCTACGTGCGCGCTGACGTCAGCCTCATTGTCAGTTGGCGGCTCCAATTATTCCACAGATCTATGTATATAACTACCGTAAATTCCGGACTATAAGCCGCACCGGACTATAAACCGCACCAGCTAAAATTGGGGGATATTTTCTTTTCTTATATAAGCCGCACCGGACTATAAGCCGCACGTGCACACGCGTTTTTTACAAAGAAAGACCGTTCACAGAAAGCCTTTTTAAAGTTTTAATAACATACTTTAACATGTCTTTCTAAACATTGCCTGTGACGCAGCAGTAGTACCGCAGCAACACGGAAGTGTGCACGCGAGTTATTAGCAAAGAAAGACTAGACACAAAAAGCTTTTTTAAAGTTTTAATAACATACCTTAACATTTCTTTCCAAACACTGCCCGTGACGCGGCAGTAATACCGCAGCAACACGGAAGTAACACAAGACTAATAGGGCTGGATTAAAAAAAACATACCCGGTAAAAGTCACTGAGACGCGGCGGTAACACAGCAGCAACACGGTAGTACAGCACCAACAGGGCTCGTTAAAAAACATACCAGTAAAAGTAAAAAAAGAGCTTCATCGTCTTCATCTTCCTCCTGTGCACTGAAACCATCGAAGTCTTCCTCCTCAGCGTCCGATTGGAATAGCGTTAGATATCCTTCGCCTCACATTTTCTCAGTCTCTCTTTCGTCGTCGCTTTTATGCATTTCTTCGAGTGTGATGAGGGTCTGTTCATGCTAATTTTATTCATGCACGAAGCGCTAAATTACATTAAACTAGCGAGCGACACGTATAGCTCCAGAGTAGACGGGACCACGAAATAAAGAAAAGGGTGATGCAACACAATGTCATCAACATCGACTGCCTTTAGCTTAAAAGCGGCTTCATATGCATTTATTTTGTCCCCCATAATGACGGTTTGTGTATAAAAGCTTCCTTTCAGTAATGTCCGTCTTGATCTCGTTCTGTCTCTTCTTTGTGTGAATTATACACCACTATTCGCCTATCAAAACACAAACTAGCACGTCTTCTTCGGCGCATTATCTCTTCTTCGTCTGTCTCGCTCTTTCTTCCTGCTAGAGCGCCCCCTGGAGGCCGTAGAAATCCATAAATACGACGCGCCGCGCCGCCATTTAAGCCTCGGGGTTCAAAGTAACCTTCTGAATAAAATGCATTAAAAGTTCACGTTCATTACAACTTGTTTTTGGTGAGCAAAATGTCGGAAGAATTGAATTTAAATGCTGATTGATTGGGTTTTAATACAATGCAGATGGTCCAAACAGCGCCACTGCTTTGTGTAATCTCTGAGTCACATGGCAGAGTAAGAGAAAGGGTTTAGAGCCCTTTGACGCAGGTCACCTAGCGTGCATTCCTACTAAAGCTCATAATAGTCACAAGCAACACAGCCAGAATAAGCAGCAGCCATAGTAGTGTTTCAAAATAGTGTTTTTGTTGTTGTTTTTTTCTTCAAGATACCGCAGTGTATAAAAGTGATCAAGTCGTCACAAAAATCACGAAAAAAATCCTTATATAAGCCGCAGGGTTCAAAATTTTGGAAAAAAGTCGCGGCTTATAGTCCGGAATTTACGGTATATTGTAGCGTTACCAAAGTACCAGGCAAGACATGGGTTTGATAACCGGCTCTTTATTTCACAAATCAAGAGCTCAACATGTGAGCAAACACATGCAAGCGCCCTGGATCGCTCTTTCCGCCCCCCCCTCCCCTGCTGCCTTCACGGCCTCCCTAGAAAATCGGAAACTACTGAAGTCTAACAACATACACGTTGCTACTCTAAATAAATTATAAATCAAATAACTATAACATAAATAACAAGTTTATCGAATAATCTGTGTCACTCCAAATCATTAAATCTCCCGACTTCGGAAGTCAGTGAATGGAACTCATTGTCAGTGAGGCTCCAATTATTCCACAGCCATAGTGCGCCCTCATGCGGTTTAAAGTGAAAATAACACGTGAAGTGATCAACTATACTAGTGAGTAGTGTTGATCAAGTAAAAATTTGTGAAAAAAGTCACATATAAGTCGCTCCTGAGTAGAGATGCACCGATCCGATATCTGGATCGGATATCGGTCCCGATATCAACAAAATTGATGGATCGGGTATCGGAAAATGCAGCCGATCTGTGAGCCGATCCTTTCCTTAATCTATTGGGACGCGGGCTACGTCATACGTCAGCAGCACGTGTGCCGCGGGACGCGGCTACGTCATACGTCAGCAGCACGTGTGCCGCATCCACGAGAGTTTTCTAAACAAACGCAAACATGGAGCGAACGAAAGAGTCAGCTGTGTGGAGGTACTTTAAACTGAACACGCCAACTAGCTCGACGGCAGTTTGTAATGTCCGCAAAGCTAATGTTGCCAGGGGTGGTGGTAGTACTGCCAGTTATAGTACTAGTACTAAGCGGAGCTTGTTTACAGGGAGCACTTCTCATTGCTGCTTAAATGAGCATTTAGCATCAACAGGTCATGAGTGATGTGGAACGGCACCTAATGTTTACATGTTTACTATTTATTTTAATATTTGGTTACTGTGTGCTTGATCACCCTTTCTATATTTGCCCAGTGCAGTTTCAGCTGCAACATTTGTATTTTTTTTTTTAAGAAGTTTGTATCCTAATTTACTTGAATTTAAATGCTGATACACTTTATTGCTGCTGTTGCACAATTTATGTTACAAATAAATAGTTCATTGCATGAATCTGCTTTATCTTGTTACATTTTGTCTTAGGAATGAACTGTGTAGTCATGCCTGATGCCATTGCCTTTAGTCTTTTCTGTTCCACATGTAGAGGTATGTAGCTTGTTAAGTCAACCATAATATCGGATCGGTATCGGGTATCGACCGATACGCAAAACCACGGCATCGGTATCGGTATCGAAACTGAAAAAGTCGGATCGGTGCATCTCTACTCCTGAGTATAAGTCGCCCCCCCACCCAAAGTAAAAACGCGACTTATAGTCCGAAAAATACGGTAAGCAAGTACATTGAGTGTCAAAAGAACAAACAAAGAAATGCATGGTAAGTGGTGAGTAAGAAAATTGCATAGTCAGGGAACATTAACGAATTGATGATGTCACACCCAAAACTTCACATAAGTCCGTACAAAATGACAAAATTGGAAGGATGATGAATGGACGAGGTGCGACAGTGGGTAAAGTGGGTGTATGTGCAAGAATGGAGGAGAATGTTTACAGGAAGGACACTTGGAGATAAAACCGGTAGAGGTGCCAGAGGAAGAGCGGCAGGAAGAAAACCAAGAACCCGGCCAAAGGTGATCGCCAAGGCCGAAAGACGGGAAGGAAAACAACAGCCCCCACACACATCGAATCGCCCATAATCAGCACCCAACCCCACGGAACCAGCTCTCACCGAACCAGCACCCACTCCCAGGGAATCAAACTCTCCTGCGAACTTGCCCCACCCCCATAGACTCATCACCCATCAAACTCGGCCCACACCAGCATGTACAACTGAATATAAGCTGACCAAAAAACCTTGAACCCTGCCTTTTCTGAATGAAGACTTTCTGCTCTTGACCATTGTCACACGAAAGGCCCATTGTATTGTATCGTTCCTGAAAACAGAGCTTTCTTAACAAGAATTGTGATTGAACTCAACCAACCTGTGTAAGTCTAATTTTGTTTCGCTGTCTTAGTATTTTCCTAAAACTGAAAAAGAAAATGAACACGCAGTGAGTAAATTGGATAACAGGTGATTGGCTCTGGCTTATGTCGTGAGGCGCGAATAGTGCGCTTCCCAAATTGTGGACCAAATCCAACAATAGTAATGGAGGTTCGTCCATAAGACCTATTACAATTTCACTTTCAACTCCTTAAAACAAGTGTGTGTGTGTGTGTGTGCGCGCGCGCGCGTGTGTGTGTGCGTGTGTATGTGTGTGTGTATTTAAGAAATCGTAAGACATGCGATGAGTTTACCCTTTGGGTTTGAACTTGTTCTTCCAGCCAGGTTTAGGTCCAGGTTTCTTTTTTACTTTACGATCCTCAGAGGTATTTGGAATTTGTTGTCGCTTGTTGGGCCCAGTTGATCTGCAAAAAGAAGTAGATTTACCTCCTGACATTCTGTCTCCAGTCAGTTTCAAGTAAATAAGATTGCAACCTCTTGAGAAGTATTGACACAAAATGTCAATTTTCAATTTAACAGACATCAGCTCTCAGACCTTTCTCCCCTTATCAGACCGTTAAATCGAGGCTCCAGTGTACACGTTAGATATTTCCAGCAAACAGCTTGTGGTAATTTTCACAAAAGGTGACATGGGTCAACCTTGGGTCTTCCTTAAAGTTTGGTGGGGATGTCCACGGCGTGGATTTGGTTTGGCTTTTCCCCGGAGGACGAGGCACAAATAAAAGTTATTTGAAAAGTTTGCAGAGTCTCCGTTCGGACGTCGGATGGCAAAACGACTAACCTGTATACCGTGATCCCTCGCCACTTCGCGCTTCACCTATTGTGGCCTCGGTGCAACATGGGTTTTTATGAAAACAAATATTGCGGATATATTCCATGCATCGCGGCTTTTTGCAGCGTCACTTGGAGCATGGGGCTTTGTCTGCCCATATGATTTTACAGCACACAATTGCCGGTAGAGGGGACGAGACCAATGGGAACATGTGATCAGTATTCTTGCCGCTGATTGGCTTAGACCTGTAAGAGCAGTTCTAACCACGGTTTATCTCAACCTAACCCTAACCCTCCCGCAGTCATGGTACGTATCCACTCTTCCACTTCGTTTGCGTCAGCTGAATCAGCAATATCTCTGATTTGCGCTTTGTTTTGTCACAAACGAGGCAGGACAACCAAATGCAACACGGGCTCTTTATTTGGGGAGAGGTTGAAGAAGATGAGGAGTGCTGGAATGCCAGCAGAGCAGGACAACGAGGCAAGCTGACGAGCCGGTCAGCGAGCGTGCATCGTGCGTCATCGAAGCAGACGGACATAGCAAGCTCGTGGTCGGGGACAGGCAGAAGGACAGGCCACACAGAGTCTATAGTAGATCATAAAACAGGCTTTCGCTAAACAACAAATCAGGAAACCGGCATCGCACTACACAGCGGATCAGGTGGCATAGACGAGTCAGGTGGCAGGCATATGTGTATCGAGGCAGACGAACCACCGCAGATTGATGGGCTTGCAGGGTCTAAATACACGCCCTAATCAGCCGGTAACAAGGGCACAGGTGACATTGGATATGTGCGCCCTGCGGACCAGTGCAAGGGTGCGTCAGCAGGCCACCACGGTGAGTGCAGAGCGGAGCCGTGACACATTTACAGTAGTTTTTTGTGACCTTGTGAGTTTTAGTGAAGCCCTGAAGAATGTTTCTAAAAGTCAAATTAACTAAAAATGTTTATAAAGTGTTTAAAAATACAATAAAATGACGATTCATTATATTCGCGACTAATTTGATTTAGTTTGACTTAACCATTTTGTGGTAAATATATTGTTCTTTCAGAAAGAAAGTGCCAAAGATCCTTGTGTAACACATGGAGGTTCTGTCTGCAAGAAGGTTGTGGGTGTTTTCTTCTTCAGCTGGAAGAAGGAAGGGGATTTGAGTCAAGCTCAAACAGAAATGAAACTACTTCAATTAAAATAAACCTCATTAAAGTGACGATAGTCCATTTTTCACTAACCATCCCAGTTAATGTATTTTTTTAATCAAGAACATTTTAAAAAGTTAGCATTTTCTAATTTATCCATTAACTTTGGAAAAATAATGAAACAACGAATGCCTTCAGAAACATCCACTTTTAATGAGGAATATGGCGCCCCCTTCCCTTCATGTCTTGATTGATGATTGATTGTACAGATATTGTTTGTAATGTCAAAATAACAGGAATCAAACAGCCTCAAAATGCATGTGGACACCTCTACTTAAGCCCATTTCAACCTCATAAACCTGAAAAACCCATAAAATAATTCGCATTTTCATGACTGACTTAAAAGCAAGAAATGAGCTACCTCTCTGCAGCTAAAGTGCCCTGTCACGTATGTCTATTTCTTTCATCAGTCACTAACATACGCAAACACGACGCGTTCCGAAAAGATTTATGTGAGCTGAATTGTTCATAAATTGTTATATATTCAATTACGTAAAATCTGTAAGGGTTCTTACATTATCCTTCTGCCCTACGCCCTCAGCTCCCTGTCGGAAAAGGAGGTGCTTTAAATAGCCACAGAGCAGAAGTGTCGGCCTTCTCGCTAGAAGTCTGGTGCTCCCAATCTTTCCAGTAAGCCGACCTCCAGGGGTTGTCCTGCAGTTAGATATCCGGAATGGAATTGGAATGCAGCCAGCGGCGCGCAGAGAGCCTCTTCACTGAGCGCTGTATTGGTATTGGCACCCCTTCTTTTTCTGCATCCATTCAATTTTTGCATACATTGCTATAAAGCGCCATCATTTTTGTTTAGTTCGTCCAGAAAACATTTTCCACAAAGGCTTGTGGTTTGTCCAGGTAGTCCTTGGCAAAGTTTAGTTGTACCTTTTTATATGCTTGCCTCAGGAAAGGTGTGTTTGTTGGCCTTTGATGCCGTGTTTGGTTCAGTGTGCAGCATATGGTACATTTGAAACCATGATCCCAGACTTTTCCAGGTTGCCGTTAGGTCTTTCAACGTTCAACGTGGTGTTTTTTTTCAACCATTCGCAGCAAACATCAAAGACTCTTTTCCCAGTGCCACTGTCTCTAAACCATACAGAATCACTGGTCTCACCACTGCCTTGTACACCATTCCCTTCATTTTTGCTGATACGCTTTTATCACACATTACCCCTGACACTTTTCTCCACCCGTTCCACCCTGCTTGGAAGCGCTTCTTCACCTCTTTTCCACACTCTCCGTTGCTCTGGACTGTTGACCCTAAGTACTTAAAATCCTCTACCTTCTGCATTTCTACTCCCTCTAGCCTCACCATTCCACTTGGATCCCTCCCATTTACACGCATGTATTCTGTCTTCTTTCGGCTAATCTTCATTCCCCTCCTTTCCAGGGTATATCTCCACCTCTCTAGATTTCCTTCCACCAGCTCCCTACTCTCACTACAGATCACAATGTCATCTGTGAACATCATGGTCCATGGAGATTCCTGTCTGACCTCATCTGTCTGCCTGTCCATCACCATTGCAAACAAGAAGGGGCTCAGAGCTGATCCTTGATGCAGTCCACCTCCACCTTGAACTCCTCTGTCATTCCTACAGCACATATCACTCCTGTCCTGAAACCTTCGTACATATCCTGTACCACTCTCACATTTCTGCCACTCCAGACTTCCTCATACAATACCACAGTTCCTCTTTGGGCACCGTCATATGCTTTCTCCAGATCTACAAAGACACAATGCAGCTCCTTCTGACCCTCTCTGTACTTTATCATCAGAATCCTCAAAGCAAATACTGCATCTGTAGTACCGTATTTTCTGCACTATAGGGCGCACTTAAAAGCTTATAATTTACTCAAAAAACCACAGTGCACTTTATAATGCAGTCCAAAACACATCAGGACTGTTTAGATGATGACGACAGTGTGATCTATCACACTGTCGTTGTCATCTGTTCTAACAGCTCATCTCCAATAAAAGGAAAGCCTTTCATGCCTGGCAAAATGACATAACATGCCCGATCAAAAGAGCGGCTCACTCCAGAGCTAAGGCGGAAGTCCAGAGCCATGTGAGGGAACTCAAAAACTCCTGGTGGACAGAAAGGGCTCTGGAAATCCAGAGACTGGCAGACTCTGGTGATATCAGAGACTTTTTCAGCGCTACCAAGGCTGTTTATGGCCCAAGCTACCGTGGCCAGAATCCCTTGCGGTCGAAGGACGGGCAGGAGCTGCTGAAGGACAATGAGTCCATCAACACGCGGTGGAAGGATCACTTCCAGGAACTCCTCAACCGTGACAGCATAACAGACCCAGACTTTATCAGCCACATCCCCAAGAGTCCCATCAGAGAAGACATGGGGGAACCTCCTACCATGACAGAGGTTCAAGATACCATCAGGAGTCTTAGGAACAACAAGGCCACCGGTCCAGATGGGATCCCAGCAGAGATCCTAAAAGAAGGTGGACCAGAGCTCCTGTACCACATCCACACCCTCCTCCTCAAGGTCTGGGAAAAAGAAGAGCTTGCCTCAAAGCTCAGAGATGCTTTAATAGTGACCATATTTAAGAAGGGGGACAAGGCAGAATGTGGAAACTACAGGGGCATCGCACTCCTGTCAACAACAGGCAAAGTCATTACCCGTGTTCTGGTGAACCGACTGCTACCACTGTCTGAGGAAATACTCCCAGAATCACAGTGTGGTTTCCGTCCATCCAGAGGTACAGCCGACATGATATTCACGGCACGCCAACTCCAAATGCCGTGAACAAGGGCAGCCTCTGTACATGGCCTTCATAGACCTGACAAAGGCCTTTGACACTGTAGACCGCCAGGCCCTGTGGAGTATACTAACAAGGTACGGCTGCCATGAGGCAGGATACTGAGGCTTCTACATGATGGCATGTCAGCCACAGTGCTCACCAACAGCGGCTCGGAGTCCAAGCCCTTCACAGTCGAAACTGGTGCGAAACAGGGATGCATCATTGCACCAACTCTGTTCGCGTATGCGAGACTCAGGAAAAGAGTCTTTGAAGACCGGGATTTAAAGGCCCAAACCAAGCTCCTGGTCTACAGGGCTGTTGTCCTCCCTACCCTGTTGTATGGAGCTGAGTCATGGACCACCTATAGCCAGCACCTCAAAGCCCTATCAGGCACTGATGTTTACGTAGATTATCTTAGTCCGATATTTACGTTTGTGGGACAACTATGTAAACAAGTAATAATCTAAGAACAGGATATATTATTTGTATATCTGTATGTGCACTAGGAAAATAATATTCCTGAGTCCACTCGGTGTCAAACCGTGGTGGTCTATATAAAGTTTGCTTTGCTTGTATATCAATAGTTGGAAATTAAACAAAGACAATATTTTACTATTTGACAATTTCAAACATTGTGTTTGTGAGGAATCCTTTAACAGTGCTTTTATTAGAGCGTCTTAAAAGCTGTGTTGGTATTTCAGGGTCAGCACTAGGCTGGTTCTATTCCTATCTATCAGACAGGACGCACCGAGTGGTCCATGGCAATGCGTTCTCTGAGCTCTATAATGTTACATATGGTGGCCCACAGGGATCGGTACTCGGACCAATTCTATTTAATATGTATATGATTCCGCTTGGTGACATAATACGTAAATATAATATTAGTTTTCAATGTTTCGCGAATGAGACTCAATTATATATGCCGTTATCGATGACAGATCCGCGGGACTGCTGTAATCTTGAGGCGTGCCTTGCAGAGATCAAACAATGGATGTCTGTCAATTTCCTTCGCCTTAACCCAGATAAAACTGAAATGTTGATAATTGGTCCAGCTCGTTATCAACACTTATTTAAGGAAACCACCATAACTATAGATAACCGTACTATCACTCAGAGCGATACTGTATCTAATCTAGGGTAATATTTGACCAAACGCTCTCCTTTCAAAAGCACATTAAGAATATAACCAGAATTGCGTTTTTTCACCTTCGTAATATTGCTAAGATTCGTCCGATCCTCTCGACCGGTGATGCAGAAACTATTATACATACGTTTATTACGTCACGCCTGGACTACTGTGACGTATTATTCTCTGGTGTTCCTAAGTCCAGCATCAAAAGTCTACAGTTAGTACAAAATGCTGCTGCAAGGCTGCTCTCACGGACAAGAAGATTTGATCACATTACCCCTGTTGGAGCCAATTTAGTTACCTTAGCTTAAATTCTTATTTTTGTTTAAGATTCGCTGGCCTTGGGCCATGGACCTTTATTTGACAAAGCATTTGGTCACCTGATCAGTCACCTGATCAGGGAAATAAATAGGCTGCTCCCACTTGGTAGTTAGTCTCAGTTAGACAAGGAAGGAAGACAGTAGTGACATAGTTTTTTACCGCTAAAAAGCCCGCTTCAAGCTACTTCAAGTCTGCTCCAGGCTTGTAGTTTTTGGAACTTGAAACTTGGAATTTAGGAACCAAACTTTAGTTTACTTCTTTGAACCCTTTATGTTGAAACCTTAGTTGATTTACAAACAATTTGGATTTGTACCTGTGTGCCACCTGTTTGCCTGCCTGCCATTCCCTCTCCCCCCTATCCTTGCTTGGCCTACCACCTTTTGCCTGCCTGCCATTGCCTCTCTCCCTCGGCCTGCCTGCCTGCCATCGCCTCTCTACCTCGGCCTGCATGCCTGCTTGCCTCCATTTGGACATTCTACCTCCACCTTCAAAAGGGTATGAGCAACAGCTGTACACAGTGTTTTAAGATAAGCGTGTGACAAGAACTATACAACATCTAACCTTTGAAATTTAAACTGAACTGAAACTGACACACACATTATTACAATATTAGCCAACTTACATTGGCTCCCGGTTCATTTAAGATGTGACTTCAAGGTTCTTCTATTAACCTATAAATCATTGCATGGCTTAGCGCCTTCATATCTCGTCGACCTAGTTGTTCCTTACGTTTAGTCTCGTAACCTCCGTTCGCAAAACGCAAGTCTTTTAGTGACCCCGAGGGCCAAAAAAATGTCTAGAGCATTTTCTATTCGGGCTCCAGAGCTTTGGAATGCCCTACCAACGGATATTAGAACTGCTACCTCAGTAGAAACATTTAAGACACGTTTAAAGACACATTTCTATGATATGGCCTTTAATTAACTTGTAGTGGCCGATTCGGCGGGATTTTGTGTTTTTGCGATAACAGTGAGGGAAACTGGAACACACCTGTCAGACAGATCACTATCAGCGTGCTTGTCCTTTTGCTGCTCCTCAACAGGAGAAACTGCAAATTTTCGAGACAAAGTTATAATCAATGTACTTTAGGAATACAAACAGATGAAGAGAAGATACATATTTACTAAAGAAAAAGTGGAGTTTCTGACTTAAAGGTTGGTCAGAATGGATGCATGACATCAAAGTCCAAGTAAAAGAAAACAACAGTCAGTGGACAAAGTCCCAATGATCGTCACAAGCAGCCATATACAGTGAATTCTTGGAAAATGACTTTTTCCCATTATTGCAGTATAGTTTTTCTGTGTTCTTTATAATTTGTTTATATGTATATGTGAATGTTATAAAATATATTCAGTTGAGTTTCCTTACTTTCTATTAATTTAGAAGAAAACTGCATATCTAAATTGAATATTGAGTAGAGATTTGCTTTTACTTTGGAAACCAACAACTGAACCAGTAGCTGAATCACTTTCAAAAGTTGGCAAGTACATCAATGTCTCCTTTGTGCAATGGTGTGCTGGCTAATCAGGAGTCAGGACATTTCCCGGAGGGCCGCTCCAATGTGGGGCCGGTGGGGGCCATCATTTTACAGGCTACAAGTTACTTAAGTTTAATTCATGATTTTAATTCACTCCATTTTCAATTTCACCATATTAGGACCTACAACACCCCTTTTGCATCGCAGTTCTCTTCCCCGTGTCTAAAGTTGGGAGATACCTTTACGTGTTCAAACCCCCACGCACCCCCATCCCTCATTGAAATTGGTAGAGTCCAATTTAGCTTGTGCGCCTCGATGCCGCTAGTTGAAGGGAAGACTCTTCAATATGGGGGTGGAGCTGGGCCATCATTTATGGGCTACCACCCAATGAAGTTGTATATTTTTTTTTATTCAAGAAAATCCACCACACAATGTCATAGAACACGTTTTTTGCATCGCAGTTCTTTCTTACGTGCCTAACGTTGGGGTATACCATTGCATGTTCAAACGCCCCTCCCCCCGCACTCATTGAAGTTGATAGAATCCAATTTAGCTTCATACCCGGATGACGCTAGGTGTATGGAAGAGGTGTAGCCAGTGAATTAAACGTTGGACAGAAAAAAGCCCGGTGGGGCTGAAAAAGCTCGGATACAAAAAAGGAAGACTTTACAGGATGCTGCTGCCAAGTGTGCAAAACTCACAAATATGTTTTTAAGAAGACCAACTGAAGATGAAAATGGTAAAGAGCACAGGTTAGGGGCTTAGGGCACAACACGGGCTAATTAGTACGCTAATATCAGGCTTGGATGCTCTGCTAGCTATTCACCTTGCATTTTAGAAGATAAATATACTACATATCGTTTTAGTAATGCAAAATAATATTGATGATGCAACATAAAACACAATTCAAATGCTACAGTAGCCTACTGACTATCTTAGGTGTTTTATTATTTTTTTATTTTTATCATACTATATATTATTTTCTTTTATTTTCTGTTATAGTCACCCATTGGCAGCACTTAAATAGTGGAGTCAAGTGACATAGCAGTAGGGATAATAGAGGTATTATTCTATTATTCTGTGTGTCTGCCATTGGGCCGGTGGGATTTGAAACTCCGGGGCTGAAAAATTGTCCCAGCACGCCACTGCCGGTGGGATATTTCTTTTTTTTTTTTATTCACAAAAATACTAAATGAATACACACTAATAAATAATCTATAAAATTGTAATACACGCAAATGCAAAACTAAATTGTATCTATTGAATCGATGGAATTAATTAATCTAAAAAATATTCGATAGTGATAGCCCTACTTGAATCATTATGTTTGCTTCATATCCATTGTGGTGGTGTCAATCACAAAAGCACTGGTATTTTCTTGTATTGGACAAAATTATAGTGAAAAATATTTCCAAATGGTTACTACAGTACATTATATTGGTTGAAAAGTTGGGCTGTTAGGAAAGGTGCTGGAAATTTCATTGAAAGATGTTAAACTTGGAATGATGGGTTAAATTGTAACTGTACCTTGAGTGCTGCAAGTCCAGTCAGCAAGTGCAGAACTTTGAATCAGTGGAGAGACTGCTGGTGGACTTTGCTGAGCCTGACAGATTACTCCAACTGCTGTGCTCCTTTCGTCACAGTCCACCCCCCCTGCAATATTTCTTACACCGTTTCCACGCTCTGAATTGAGCACATAACCAAACCTGGCTGAGGTGGTCTGTGTGTCCATAGAGTAGCTGTGCCCATCAGCACAACACCACACTGTTTTGACCGAGCCCCAGCACTGGCCCTCAAGCACCCCCTTCAGGTCAGGGCAACATTTGCAAGCCTCTCCATGATGATGAGCCCATGACACAAGGTTGTGAAGCCACGCGGCGTTTGAAGAAAAGAATGATGAACCTGGTGAAAGAGAAATTATAACAAAAGTGTTTAAGATTGTAGTATAAGTAACTGAGGTTTTAATAATGACAAAGTGTAGATGATGATTTTTCTTACTTGTTGACCCATTGTTTAAAAAGTCTGCAAACATTGGATTAGGCCTGAAAAAAATATGAATATTTGTTGTACACTGAAACTTAATATACCCATCAAAGTAAAAACTAAATTTTCACAACGAATATTGTAATCTTCTCAAAGATTCACCTGATTTTAGAATTGTCTCCGCCAGCAGGCAAGAGATTAACCATCTGCAAAAACCTGAACAAAATATTGTGGCACTTATAGAACTTGTGATGACATTTCTTGCAAACAAATTCCGATAATCGAGGGTCAGGGTCCAACTGCACTCCAACCAGTTGCTGGAAGTCGAGATGAAATAAAGAGGGTGACTGGCCAACAGCATACGCTTCGTCATTAACAATATTGGGAAAATCCTGAGGCCATTTGTTGAAGGCATGCAGCAGACTCTGTGGAGAAAACTTTCCATGGCACAATCTGCAGACAGCAGTGGGGACTCCTTTTGGGATGAAATATAGCATCAATTGACAAATTATGGTGAAAATTCATATCATGTTCAGTGAAACGTTTCATTCTAAAACATGGCCCAAGTGTCCTATAATTTAAAATTATTCAGTGCCAACACTTCCAATCACAATGTATATTTGGCATCAGCAGCTACTTGAACTTTACATTTAATTGTTTTTGAACATGCTATAAACAGCTAAATCAACCAGACACTCACTGGGGGGGTTTGACTTGACATCTGAATGCTTCTCCTTGTCAGTCAAAGTGTAGGTAGAATCTGTTGTGTCATCTCCATGAAGTTGGTCAGATGTTGTTGGAGTCACATGGATGCTTCTCTGAGTTTGCCTTCTACTTAAACAAAGTATTTTCCCTTCACGTACTCTCCTGCTCTGTTGTGACACTTTGGATGACTTTAGGCATCTACTTTTCTTCTTCATGGTTTACTAGGTTTTCAATAGCTGATGGATCTCCAATAGCCCTGCTGATACAAAAATGCAGCATGATTCAAGTTTTAAAGAAAATGTTTAAATTTATGGAAAAGGAGGAAAAAAAATCATCGGTTATAGATCTAAAATATTTTACAGGTTCAAACGGAGTGGATGGAAGTACAAAGGACAATTTTTTCATCGTAGTGGTAGTGCCACTTACTGGCTACAGGAAATAAACACATTATTCCTTGAAGTTTATCGCCGAACGGGTCAACTAGCTCTACTTAATATTTGCTTGGAAGAGGCCCTCGTGATGTTAAAACCTTTTAAAATATGGCTGAGTTGTGTTTTCTACAAATTTTTAACGAAGGAACCCCTATTGAAAGGTTCACCAAAATCTAAAATAAATTGGAGACATATGTACATGTTCCTAACAGCCCAAGACCTACAAAAAGTCTCTGGAGCCCTACTTTAAACTCAACAAGAATCAGATTTCTAGATTTTGCTTCACTTTTGGCCTACTATTGAGGTTACATTTTATCAAAGTACCGTAATTTCTGGACTATAAGGCACTACTTTTTGCACAAACTTTGAGCCCTGCAGTTTATAGTCCGGTGCAGCTTATCTATACATTTGTCATGATTTTTGTGATACCGTAAAAGTACATACAATACAAGTAATAGAATTTAAGATAATTCATTTAAAACACCTGCGAAGGAACACCTACACCAGACGTATCATGGAAAATTCACTTTTTTTGCTTTTATATTCATTTTAATGTGTACTTGGAGTCCTCAAGATTATATAAAAGTCTCATCTATCCCTCCAGGTGCTGCAGAGATACTTGTACGAACTGTTAGGGGGATATTTTTTTACTTCGTTCAGTTTTCTCCGTTTTCTATTACGTATTTTATTACATCACATCCGTTGAGGAGGGACTACCAAACAAGGTAATGGGTGTGGCCAAACGGTTTCTCAAATCCGCCATTTTTATTACTCAGAGAGACTTTTGTAGTCCAAAAAACTCAAGGATGCCGAAGTGGAGAGATCAAAATGTTCCGTTGTTGGATGCATCAATCCATACAACTCATTGCACCGCCCCCCAGCATCAGAACCTCAAAGAAGTCATCAGAACCTTAAAGGAGTGTCTGGTCAAATATAATTTATAAAGCAGTGTTCCCACGTCTGTGGGCAAAGTCCTGCTTGTTCAAGGATGAGTATTTCAGAAATCTTTTGTCAGTATAGAGAAGTATTCACCGAAAGACTTGATGGTTCAGTTCCTCCAATCTATGGAAACAACAGACACGGTAAACTGTATTTCACTTTAATAATAATGCGTGTCTATCCACTCGTTTTCATCGCATTACCGTCAGTCTTTCAGCTAATTTTAGAGCTGTGCACTCTGTTTTAACTTCTTGTGGGTGTATTTTGAGTAGTTGTATCAGATGAATTGCATCGAAGGTGCTGTATTATTCTTGGGAACACAATGTGTTAAATGCATTCGTTAGCTTCTCGCTAAGGCTAGCATTATCTTACTGGTTAACTTGACTGCAGTGCTTGTTTACAAGACATGTTCATAAATATTGTGAGGGGATTTATTTTGTTACATGTTATGTATGTATAGACAAGTCTTCTGCCGTTGATATCTCTTAATCAATCAAAAGGTTTGCGGCGCAAGAAAACGCTACCTTGGCTAAAAAACTACAAATATGTCGACCGGAAAGGGAGGTGCACATCTTGCGTTCTGGAGGGAGTGGGGTGGGAAGTATCTCATTTGCATTTAAAGCAGGCATGTCAAACATACGCCCGCGGGCCGGACCCGGCCCGTCATAAATTTCTGAGTATGTCAAAAAAAGAAGCGAGTCACTAGCTCATTTCTATCAAAAGTTATGATTCTTTAAAATAAATACAACTCAAATGCTCCCTCCGGCCGCTAGAGGGCAGTAAATGTGTAAAAGAGCTCACGTCCAGCATGCGGCACTGACACGAGTTAGTACCAGGAAATAAACATTCGCCAGTGTCCAACTCGAAATAACTACTACTAAACAAGTTATCGGTCAACACACCCTTCCCAAAATGGCACTGTCAAAAAAAAGAAAAGTGGACACGGAGTGCAGGGTTTTCCAGGAAAAATGGACTGAGAATTATTTATTCACAGAAGTGAGGACAAAACCAGTGTGCTTGGTTTGTAATCAGCAAGTTGCAGTGTTCAAAGAGTTTAATATTCGGCGCCACTACGAGACTCATCATAAAGACAAGTATGACCACTTGAAAGGACAAATAAGAAAAGACGAGATAAACAAATTGGTCGCTGGTCTGAAGAAACAGCAGTCTGCTTTTACGCGCAGCCGCGATATCGCTGATGGGGCTGTAAGAGCCAGCTACATTATTGCCAACGAGCTGGTGCAGGCATCCAAGCCATTTGCTGATGGGGAGTTTGTAAAAACATGCATGCTGAAGGCTGCAGAAGTCGTGTGCCCTGAAAAGAGACCTGCCTTTGCCAATATTAGTCTAACGAGGAACACTGTCGCAGATCGGGTGACAGAACTCTCAAGTGACTTGAGCAGCCAATTGAAAGAGAAAATCAAATCATTTATCGCATTTTCAATTGCAATACATGAGAGCACCGATGTCACAGATATTGCTCAACTGGCCATATTCATTAGAGGTGTTGATGAAACTTTGACCATCACCGAGGAGCTGCTTGAATTGGTGCCCATTAATGACACCACAACAGCAAATGACATTTTCAGCGCTCTCGTTGGAGCGCTGGACAAGGTGGAGGCGGACTGGTCCCGTGCTGTGAGCCTGGCGACCGACGGTGCGCCATCAATGGTGGGGAGAAAGGCAGGCGTTGCCACAAAATTCCGTGACAAAGTACAGACCGCAAATGGAGGACAGGAGTTTTGGGCATTTCACTGTATTTTGCACCAGGAGGCGTTATGTTGCAAAACACTGCAAATGGACCATGTTATGAGCGTGGTTGTGAAAACTGTCAATTTCATCAGAGCTCGCGGTCTAAATCACCGCCAGTTTGACTCATTTCTCAGTGATCATGACATTCGTGCTGGCCTACCATACCACACTGACGTGCGCTGGTTAAGCAGAGGTGCAGTACTCAAGCGCTTCTTTGAGCTACGAGGCGAAATTGGACATTTTATGGAGAAGAAGGGACGCCCAGTAAAGGAACTTCAATGCAAGGAATGGGTGCAGGATAGATATTACGCAACACTTGAATACACTTAACACTACATTGCAGGGCCGTAACAGAGTTGTCACTCAATATTACGACAGCATAAGTGCGTTCAAGATGAAACTGTCACTGTGGGAGACGCAGCTATCCAGCGGTGACACCACGCACTTCTCATGTCTCACAGCTGTGCGTCCGAAGGCGCCGGATCGTCCCGATTTGGATAAATATAAAGACAACATAACAGATTTGCTGCGAGAGTTTGAGCGGAGGTTTCAGGTTTTCAGTGAACTTGAGAACAAGTTCGGCTTTTTTCGCTCGCCATTTACAGTGAAGCCTTCTGATGTGCCAGCTGACATTCAGCTCGAGCTTATTGACTTGCAGTGCGATTCCGCTATGAAGGATAAATTTGGGTCCGTGGGATTGGATACGTTTTATCAGTATCTTGTGCCAGGTTACCCCAAATTAACAGCCATGGCTGCAAAGGTTCTCTCCATGTTTGGGACTACTTATCTTTGTGAACAGGTGTTCTCCGTGACGAACAATAATAAAACAAAGCAGCGCTCAAGGTTAACAAATGAACACTTGAATGACATTGTTAAATGTGCTGCTACTCAGGATTTGACACCTGATATCGACGCACTTGTAAAGGCAAAAAGATGCCAAGTTTCAGGAGCCAGCAGCAGCAAGTAGACTGCAGGAGTGCAGTGAGAGAGAGAAAAAAGTGTGATGACACAACATTTGTTTGCACTCATGAATACAGATCATTAAAAATAAGATTAATCTGGTTTCATATTAAAGACAATTAATATTGTGCAGTATATTCTCAGCTTCAGTAGGCCCAGCCTAGTAGTTTGAGCTGATGTAGTCTAATCTTATTGCCCATGCACTGCTAAAACTTTTATTTTGTATTTTTATTTATTATTATTTCAAAGCAGTATGACAATTAAGGCAAAACATTTTTTTTCATAGCTCCCACCTGAGTTTGTTTAGTGTGGTGAGTTGGTTCAGGTGTAAAACTGCATTCACTCAACTGTTAAAATAAACCAGTTGTTAACACATTCAATGCCAAACATGAAAATCATTTTTTTTCTCCATTGTTTGTGAATAAATGTGTTGTGCTTAGAAAAGATCCCTTATCATCCGTGATTATAATATGTAGGGTAGGCTACAAATGTAGGCTGAATGATAAAGCATAGTACTGAAAAACAAAGCTAAATAGTTGGAGTTGACATTCTTTTACTGATCCGGCCCACCTGAGAACAGAAAGTCTGGATCCGGCCCCAGAGCCAAACTGAGTTTGACATGCCTGATTTAAAGGAACCACACCAAAACGACTTGCTCTGAGCCACACCTCAGAACAAGAAGGACATGTCATGCTATCAAAATGAGGAATTCAGACAAAAGCATCGCTGTTCCACTTTATATAGACCACAACTGAATGAGTAAAATGTAAAACAGAAGAATTTATTAACGTGATACGTAAGCGTCAAAGTCCGGTGCGGCTTATACAGTCAAACCTCGGTTTTCGAACGTCCCGGTTCGAACAAATCGGAATTTCAACAAAAAATTCGAGATTTTTTTGCTTCGGTTGTCGAACAAAAATTCGGAGGTCGAACCTCGCGAGATGAGCCGAAAGGACCCGAGAAAACCCGACCGCGCAACACGGATGCCGACTGACTCCGTTCATTGTTATTGTATTTTTGTTACTTTGAGGATTGTATTAACCCCTAATCATGCCTCCAAAGAAAGCAAGTGGGAGCAGTAAAGCCATCCTAAAACACAAAGACGCTTTTAAAGCAATGCGACAGTGAGCGCCCGGCGCGCTGCGGTTGCGCGATCGGACCAAATTAAGCTCCCTGCGCACTGAGGTCCACTTAAATTTTGGAAAGTACATCAGGACTTTAAAAATATTTTCGAAATTTCAGCGACCGCTCTGTCACAATAATGCGACCAGCGTGGTGCAGTTGGTCGGCGGCGCGCTACGGTTGTGCGTTCGGAGGT
The DNA here is from genome assembly GCF_901709675.1 of Syngnathus acus. NCBI lineage: Eukaryota > Metazoa > Chordata > Actinopteri > Syngnathiformes > Syngnathidae > Syngnathus > Syngnathus acus. The sequence continues at coordinate 16,884,013 of NC_051092.1, forward strand.
GCACTGCAGTTGCGCGATCGGACAAAAATGCGCAAATGAAAAAATGCTTAAAAAATGTGTTTTGTTTTTTTTAGTCTTGGAACGGATTAAAAATTTTCCATTATTTGTAATGGGAAAAACTGATTCGGAATTCGAACAATTCACTTCTCAAACCGCCTTCTGGAACGGACTGTGGTCGAAAACCGAGGTTTGACTGTATATGAACAAAACAGGATTTTCCCCCAAGTTTAGCTGGTGCATCTTATATTCAGGTCTGTCTTATCGTCTGGAAATTACAGTATCTCTTAATCTGATGTACTTCATTTTCAAAAAATTCCAATTCCAATGTGCCAGTATCCCAATGTGGCAATACCCCAATGTTGCCAGGGCTGCAAGGGCTCTTTACAGCTGCTCGCAGCTCTCGTTATTATCCATCCATCCATCCATTTTATATACCGCTTGTCCCTACGGGGGTCGCAGGCGTGCTGGAGCCTATCCCAGCAGTCATCGAGCAGTAGGCCGGGGACACCCTGAACTGGTTGCCAGCCAATCGCAGGGCACACAGAGACGACCAATCATTCGCACTCGCACTTACACCAAGGGGCCATTTGGAGTGCTCAATCATCCTACCAAGCATGTTTTTGGGATGCAGGAGGAAACAGGAGCGCCCGCAGAAAACCCACTTTCATCAAACATGAGGACAAACAGTCCGGCTTTGTCGACACTCGTAACTAGCTTCTATTTGAAGTATGGCGCTAAATCAAACTTGATTATGTTGCCGGTCTTGCCCTTGTTGCACGCGAAGCTTTTTGCTATTTCTGAGTCATTAAACATATCATGGAAGAGCTTTCCTTGCCTCGCTTGCCCTCATTGGAGATAAATGAGTGGTGTTTGGTCAACACTGAAGGGAAGCAAGCTTCCCCCGTCTGACATTGTACTCGCGGTGCTGATAACACTATCGCTGGCAGTGGCTCGCTCGGGAGTGGTGGAGGTTTGTGGTAGTATAGCCGTACTGTTACTGCAAAATATTGAAATGTTAACCTGCCCACCCTGTCGGCACATCTTTAACTGTTGGCTTGGGTTAGATTCCATGTGCGACCTGACAGCATTCAGCCCCAACTACGTGATATTAATGTTGTTGTTTTTTCTTTTTTACAGACATGGCAATAAGCCTCTTGGTTGTTACCAATAACTGCCCTCAGCCAGTCTTTGAATACAGCTTCCTCCAACCAGTCATTGAAAAACTTACATTTCCCCATGACTGAAAAAAAAAAAAGATTGAATATTTAACTCATCACAGCTGCACGTGAACGATTCGTGGCCAGTCTGTATTAGTAGGAGTACAGTAGGTACTGTACAGTGCCGTGACCAAGTTGGCACATAGCTAGTAGCCACTGTTAGCAAGTAGCTGAGTTCCAGCTCGGCTCATCTGTCTCGCTTTTCTTTATACGTTGCCTTTGCTACCTACCAGCCCCAGCAAAAATCCACAGAGGTCCTGCTTGTTTGGCTCGCTCGTCTGGTATGTTAAAATTGTGCAAAGCTCGGCTGTCCTGCTTTTGTCTATGTTCTCTTTGCCACTTACGACGCCGGCTGCCAGACCCAGTATCCAGCAACAAAGGTAAGTAAAAGTACAGCTAAAAAGGAAAAGTTATCACTCTCCTGCACTCCAGCGGCCCTTGAAGCAGGCCGCCCCCGAGGTGGTGCCAAGTCTTGTGGGCGGGGTGACCATTGAGGTCAGCTACAACTTTCATTTAAGCGCATAGGACCCTGCGCTCGTAATTGTTTTATAATTAATTTCTGAATATTGTTCAGCGCTGTGGGGTTTGATTCCGGCTCTGCCTTCCTGTAAGGAATTTGCATGTTCTCCTTGTGCCTAAGTGGGTTTCCTTTGGGTACTACAATTTCCTCCCACATTCCAAAGACATACATGGTAGGTTAATTAGACGCTCTTAATTGTCCTTTTGTGATTGTGAGTGTGAATGCTTGTGTGTCCTGCGATTGGCTGGCATCCAGTTCAGGGTGTACTCCGCCTAATACTCAGCTGAGATAAGCTCCAGCACGCACGGGATCCTCGCGGTACACGATGGATGGATGGATGGATGGATGGATGGATGGATGGATGGATGGATGGATGGATGGATGGATGGATGGATGGATGGATGGATGGATGGATGGATGGATGGATGGATGGATGGATGGATGGATGGATGGATGGACAAATTGATTTTAGAGTCAAGGAGACCAGTTGAACATGTGTGTTAGATGCGGCTTTCAATATCGGCCTAAATATCAACCTGTTTTGCATTATCTAACTAATGGGAAATGATGTCATGTTCCAAATATCGACCGATACATTATCGGTCCAATATATATCATGCATCTCTAAAAAGAAGGAAGCCAGTAGTCAACAGCGCTACTTTTATGTAGAAAATGTAACCTTGTGGTTTTGGTTGCCAAAACCGTAAAAGCAAAAACAAAAACTTGAAATTATATTACATCGGAAACTCTCCCTGTCATGAAATGCTGAAATTGATAATCCACAGCAAGAGTGACGTTTCTTTCACATTTGTCTGTTTTTTTCACCAAGTCACCAAGGTACGCAAACACAACGCTTTCTGGGGCTTTTTGTAAGTTCAATTGTTCATATATCATTATAAAGTCATCCCACGCTACTTAGCGGTTCATTTATCGCGGCCTCAGTACATCGCGGGTTTTTGTGAAAACAAATATTGCGGCTATATTCGGTGCATTGCGGCTTTTTGCGGCGTACTTAGAGCGCGGGGTCTGCTCATATGACTTTACAGCATACTATTGGCCGGTAGGAAACCAATGGAAACATGTTGATCTGTATCCTTGCCGATGATTGGCTTAGAGCACAGGTGTCAAACTCAAGGCCCGGGGGCCAGATACTGCCCGCCACATCATTTTATGTGGCCCGTGAAGACGAATTGCGCATCAAATTCGTGTGTCATGACTAGAATTGCAGGAAAATGGGGCGAGCTGACGAGCAGGTCAGCGAGCTTGCGTCGCGCGGGCATCTCGTTACACAGCGTGTCAGGCAAACAAGAATCGGGTGGGAGGTGTTCATGTCAAAGCAGACAAAACGGTGAAGACTGACGGTTAGCAGTATTGGCGACGCGCGCTTCAGAGGTCTAGCGGAGGGCGCGTGAGCCGGCCAGCAGGGCGAGAGCGGAGACATGACACCCACGCACGAAGGAAAAACGCACCGCAGTGCAGAAACAGACGGGACACGGCAATGAGCGCTGGTAGCGTGGGGCATGCTGCCGCGCATGTAGGAAAAAAGCACTGCCATCCAGGATTTGAGACAGCGGCAATGAGCACTAATAGCGCGGGGCTTGGCTTGGATGCCCTCACGCTGGGCTGCCGGGGCGCATCAACCGGTCAGCATGGCAAGAGCAGAGTGGAGCCATGACACGTTTACACTTTAAAATGTTTAAATATTTAAAAATACAATAAAGTGTTTAAAAATAAAATTATAAATGTCTTGGGCTGATGCCCCCACGCTGGGCTCAGGCACGGCAAGAGTAGAGCGGAGCCGTGACACCTTTACACTTTAAAATGTTTTAAAAAGTGTTTAAAATACAATAACATGTATAAAAGTACAATAGAGTGTATAAAAATAAAATTGTAAAAGTCTTGTGCGGATGCCCTCGCACTGGGCCGCAGGGGCACATCAGCCAGCTAGCATCCAAGAGCAGAGAGGAGCCAGACACTTGAAAAAAGTTTCATAAAAGTCTTGTGTGGATATTATAACAATATATTTACTCTAATTTAGTTTCTTGTTTATTTCTGAAAGTCTACACCTCTAACACTCCCTGTGTTGAGTTTGCATGTTCTCCCCGTGCCCGCGTGGGTTTTCTCCGGGCACTCCGGCTTCCTCCCACATCCCAAAAACATGCTTGGTAGGCCGATTGAGCACTCCAAATTGCCCCTAGGTGTGAGTACGAGTGCGGATTGTTGTTTGTCTCTGTGTGCCCTACGATCGGCTGGCAACCGGTTCTGGGTGTCCCCCGCCTACTGCCCGATGACCGCTGGGATAGGCTCCAGCATGCCTGCGACCCCCATGGGGACAAAGCGGTACAGAAAATGGATGGATGGATTCAGTTTGACTTTAACAATTTTACATAAATTTTTAAAAATACAAAAAAGTGTTTAAAAAAACAACGCGTATAAAACTACAATAAAGGTTCATAAAAGTCTTATGCGGATATTGTAACAATATATTTACTGCCATTTATTTTCTTTATTTTCTTATTTATTCAAATAAAAAGATTTTTTATGAAAATCTGTTGGAATTCCATTAAAATGAGTGGCCCAAATGTTTACAAAACTGTTTAAAAATACAAAAGAACATTTCAAAGTACAATTCAGTTTTTAAAAATACAATAAACGTTTATAAAAGTAATTTATGGATATTGTAACAATATATTTTCTTTACATTGCGGATTTTCACCAATTGCGGGTGGTCGAGGAACCAATTATCGGCAATAAACGAGGGACTACTGTAATTGAAATCTGGAAGGGTTCAGTTTTATTTACATTTTCACTGAAGTCCACGTATGGCAGACATGGGCAAACTACGGCCCGCGGGCCACATTCGGCCCACGGGGCCGTTTAATCCGGCCCACCAACCCTGAATAAATTGTATTATTAAACATTTTTTTTGGGTCATTTTGCCTGCAATGACTGCGTTTCCCCAGTAGATGGTAGGCCGGTAGGATGGTAGGATTGAATGCCGGCGCATTTACTACCGGAAGCCGTGTCAGAAAGCTCGGTGCACACTCACAAGTGCGTGTACATACTCAGTAGTACGGACACGCCGCACTCACGCTCTATTTCTATCAGTGCCGAATTTAGAGCGTGGGCTGTGACGTCAGCATTCTTGTAATTCGGGCGCTGAGCTCTCAGATACAGTTTTACGCTAAAGCCACCCACAAACCTTCCCCTGGAATCCTTCCATTAAAATGAGTGGCCCAAGGAAAAGCAAGGTGGACACTGAGTGCCGAGTGTTTAAAAAAGAGTGGACAATTTGGCTCGACCTACGCGATGTGACGTTCAGCCACATGAACATCAACATCAACCGTCACAGATCTAGGTAAACGGACCAACACCTCGGATCTCTCCTAAGAATTGCCACAACAAATTTTACTCCAGACTATGACGCACTAGCAAAAAAAGGGAGACCAACAACACTGTTCCCATTGAAAATGAAGGGGAGGCTCTCAAGTTTGTTGTAAAAAATGTATTTTGAATATGATTTGTACAAATAGCAGGGATTGGAACTAGCGACCATTCTCATTTTCAAACAATGCAGGATGCTCAAGGACATTGATGCACCACCTGTTTGCGACTAACCTTAACCTGTAAAGTTCTTAAGGCTTACTTTAAGGAAGTGTTTCCTGTTTCCTTACCTCTGTCACCAGGTGTTTGTGAGTTAAAACTCTGCTCTGATTTTCAGATATCCCTCACCGTGTTGCCGTTTTGATTACTTTATTTGGATGTATTCTTTCACCGATTCTTCAAGATGATATATTGGATCGGAATGTTTGCCGCTTGATGTGATTTCGCCTCATAAGAGTAACGTTTAGTTAATTATTACAGGTTACATTCCAACATAAGCATAGGATGAAACTAATCTATCAACCCTAACAGTAGCCGTCGCTGAAATTTAGAAAATATTTTTAAAGTCCTGATGTACTTTCCAAATTTTAAGTGGACCTAAGTGCGCAGGGAGCTTAATTTTGTCCGATCGCGCAACTGCAGCGCACCGCCGAACGCGCAACCGTAGCGCGCCACCGACCGCGCAACTGCACCGCGCTGGTTGCATTATTGTTACAGAAAGTTCTGCGCTGAACTTTAGAAAATATTTTTAAAGTCCTGATGTACTTTCCAAAATTTAAGTGGACCTCAGTGCGCAGGGAGCTTAATTTGGTCCGATCGCGCAACCGCAGCGCGCCGGGCGCTCACTGTCGCATTGCTTTAAGAGCGTCTTTGTGTTTTAGGATGGCTTTACTGCTCCCACTTGCTTTCTTTGGAGGCATGATTAGGGGTCAATACAGACATGGGCAAACTACGGTCCGCGGGCCACATCCGGCTCACGGGGCCATTTAATCCGGCCCGCCAAACCTGAATAAATTGTTTTTTTGTTTTTTTTTTTGGGTCATTTTCCCTGCAATTACCGATTTTTTTCCGTGTATAATGCGCAAAATTTAACTAATTTATTGTCCTAAAATCTGGGGTGCGCATTATACATGGGTACAAATTTTTTTTAATTTTCTTTTTTTTTTTTTTTTTTTTTTTAAGAAAATCATGGTACAACAAAACCAACAACAGGACTGACCGACAATAGTGTGTTTGTACTGTGCTCTGGTCATTTCGTCAAAGAAGGGATAATAGTCCTCTTCTCTTCTTGACTGACAATGAATGTGATAGTTTAATACAATCAGCAAATAACAAAATGCGTATTACAGGTAATATTTTATTTCACAACACTTTGCCTTGTTCCTTTCGTCTCTGCTGTTCACTTCAAACACGCTCCATACAAACGCAATGCTCTCGTATCAGACGCTTGCTCGATCACCTGCTCGTTTGCTGTCACAATGTACCCTACACAAATCCGAAACATTCGTTGCGGCTCCGAGTCACGACGAGGGGCAAGTTTTGGTTTCCAAGGGTGTTTTTATTCCTCTTCAACGTCTCTCCCATACAGAGCCGCCTTTTTCACATGTCCGCACGTCACTTTCCTCTCTTTTCATCTGATCGCGGTGGTGCCTTTACGGGCAGTCGGAGAAATCAACGCCAACAAAAAAAAATACATCCAGCCTAGTTAAGACCATACCAAAGACTATAAAAATGGGACCCATGCCTCCCTGCGTGTGACGATCATTGGGACTTAAAAAAAAAAAAAAAAAAAAAAAAGAATTGGGTGCGTATTATACATGGGTACAGGCATTTTTCCAGCATCAACATGCCATTTTTAGGGTGCGTATTATACATGGGGGCGCATTATACACGGAAAAAAACTGTACTATGTTTCCCCAGTAGATGGGGAAGCGCCCGCCCGCGCATTTACTCCCGGGAGCCGTGACAGAAAGCTCGGTGCACACTCACAAGTGCGTGTGCGTACTCAGTAGTACGTAGTAATTTCATCTATCAGTGCCGCATTTCGAGTGTAGGCTGTGACGTCAATATTCTCGTAATTTTTTCAGAGTTTTCAGATACAGTTTTACGCTAATGCCACCCACAAACCTTCTCCTGGAATCCTTCCATTAAAATGAGTGGCCCGAAGAAAATAAAGGTGGACACTGAGTGCCGAATGTTAAAAAAGAGTGGACAATTTGGCTCGACCTACGTGTGTGAGAAGACGTTCAGCCACATGAACGTCAACAAAGCCCGTCACAGATCTAGGTTAACGGACCAACACCTCGGCTCTATCCTAAGAATTACCACAACAAATTTTACTCCAGACTATGATGCACTAGCAAAAAAGGGAAACCAACAATACTATTGATTTCTTTATTACTTTATTTAGATGTATTCTTTCACGGATTCTTCAAGATGATGTATTTGGTCAGAATGTTTGCCGTTGGATGTGATTTCGCCTCATTAGATAAACATATTTCATAAATCTGACCTGCAGGCGCTGAAGTGATGGAAATTGTTATTCATCATAACAGTGTCGTATTTAATAAGAATCACTGATAATAGTTTTTTGGTGAAATATTTTTTTAATGCTGTTAATAAATGCATTTGTTTTCAAAAAGCTTTTTTTTATATCCATGCTTTAGTATCTACTAAAAGTAAAAAACTTTTATGCAATGACCTTTACATGTCATTTATATTACTTCACACAAACACTACATCCATCTGCTCCTGGTTCGGGCCCCCCGGTCAAAATTTAGAACCCAATTCGGCCCGCAAGTCAAAAAGTTTGCCCACCCCTGGGTTAATACAATCCTCAAAGTAACGAAAATCCAATAACAACTAGAATTTGCAATTCCTGAAGAAATTGCATGTGAAGGTGAAGAAGTTGAATAAATATTTAAGGAATGCTGCAGAATGATGTTGAAACGAGTTGAATCAGTTGAAAAATGTAGAAATGAGAAGGGAAAAAGGAAATATTGGAGAAATGGGTGTGAATTTCAAAATAAAAGATGTGAAGTTTTTGGTAAGTTGTGGAATAGGTAGAAAAATGATGAACAGTTGAAAGTTGGAATGGGTTGAATCGGTTGAAAAATGTAGAAATGAGAAGGGAAAAAGGAATTGGGTGTGAATTTCAAAATAAAAGATGTGAAGTTTTTGGTAAGTTGTGGAATAGGTAGAAAAATAATGAACAGTTGAAAGTTGGAATGGGTTGAATGGGTTGAAAAATGTAGAAATGAGAAGGGAAAAAGGAAATATTGGTGAATTGGGTGTGAATTTCAAAATAAAAGATGAAACGTGAAAATTTTGAATTTGGCAAGTTTGGGAATGTCCCCAATGTGATTTGAATGTGTTGAATTATGTGAATTTCAAACTGGAACAACGTAAATGTGAAATGTTGAATCTGCCATTAAGAATGAATGGGGCAAAATTCGCCGTAAATTTGTGAATTTTGCGAAAACGGAAAAAATGTAAGCACCCATGCCATGAATATTTGGAATAAGTGAAAAGTGGAACGGAGTGAATCGGTTGAAGTATGTGGAACTAGTTAAGCGCCAAAGAAAGTTAGCGGAAAGCTAGCGCAAAATGTTGTAGAATAACAATAGTGTGAAGGTCTTCACCTTCACACTAATGAACGGAGTCAGTCGGCATTCGCGCGGTCGGGTTTTCTCGGGTACTTTCGGCTCATCTCGCGAGGTTCGACCTCCGAATTTTTTTCGACAACCGAAGCAAAAAAATCTAGAATTTTTCGTTGGAATTCCGATTTGTTCGAGAACCGGGACGTTCGAAAACCGAGGTTTGACTGTATTTGGAGTCTCCAGGAGTGTAGAAGCGTAATCTATCCCTCCAGGTGCTGCAGAGATACTTTGATGATCTGTTTGGGGTCTATTTTTTACTCCGTTCAGTTTTCCATTAAAAGTATCTCTGCAGCACCTGGAGGGATATATTACACTTTTCTACACTCTTGGAGACTCCAAATACACAAAAAAATGAATTTAAAAACAAAAAAAGTCAATTTTCCATGATATGTGTCCTTTAAAGCCTCGATTATAAATTTACACATATGGCTTGTATCACATGACGAGATGTCATGTTTGTCACAAGCCAATCGGCGTCAAAATCGCTGAAGAATCCAATGATCTTTAATGAACAAAGCCACAAATCTGTGATCTATGTTTAATGTAAATTACTTGAACTTCAAATTTTCATACACCATTAAAAACATCTTTTACATCTAGATTGACTCAGGTAGGAGGAAATGCCGCCTTATATTTCTGTGTAGATTATAATTCTTTCATTACTGTGACTACACTTACCAATACATAATTACCTCCCAGATCTTGGCAACAGACAGTCTGTTCACATTTTTTGCTTGATAGAGAGAGACAGACAGAGAGAGAAAGACAGAGACAGAGACAGAGAGCGAGAGCGAGAGCGAGAGAGAGAGAGAGAGAGAGAGAGGCAAACAGACAGATATATATTTATTATTATTACATATATTATTATTATTATTATTATATATTGCCAAGTAGCCTCCGGCCATTTATCCCCGGAACATGCAGGATCGTATTTCGACGTTTTTTTTTACGCTAGTCAAAAGAAACTTGGCAGTTTTTAACTTAAGTAAATTGTGGTTCACAGCCATTTACAGACACAAGGTTGAGGGCGTTCCAAAAGAAAAGACACAAATACTCTTAAATTCATCATGTTCGCCCAAAATATGGGCAAATTGACGAACTTTCGTTCACTGATCTCGTTCAGGTACATCATTATCTGTGGGATAGTATTTACAACAACGACGTTAGAATTGTATGGTACGATAACTGTATTAATATAGGCGTAATAAATTCATCCACCCATTATCTGAACCGCTTATCCTCACCTACATTTAAAATAAAAAAGCCGACGGTTCCATTTGATTATTTAAATATTCCCATGCGTTGTCAGTGACAATGTCTTCGTAAACACTGACGTTCGTATCTCGTAGCAAAACCTACCTTGGAAAATATCAGCTCAGGAGACATAACATATACTGCCTGTTGTAAACATTACATTCCGGAAATTCGGTTTTCTTCTTCTGCCCTTTGCACAAGAGTTAGTTCCCGTGGACTCTCCACTGCAGAGTCGCCTCCGCTGTCAGAACGGGAAGAGATGCGTTTCATTGCTAAATAAAGCACGTTGTTCATTTCAAAATAAAGCCTCAACTGTGAGGTTGCTTCCGGTGGAGTGTGGTAACGCCTCCACTGTTATGATTGGATATACGTACTTGTGCTATCTCTTTGCTGACATTATTATTAAACTTTATCACCAGCGCAATGCTCTATTCTTTTAACAGTTTTACAAATATTTTTCTGTAGCATCATTTTTTATGTTCTCAATTTGTAACCGCCATGAATGTCTTTTTTATTATTATTTCAAAGACAATTTGTGTCTGCAATTGCAATGGAATTGTTTTTTGCGCTACTGTTGTTCCATTACGCTGTTCACTTTACTACGAGTTAATTTTTACTGTATTGAAACACTCTTTTACCACATACTTTTCTATTTCTAATTTTTCTTACTAATCGCCATGATTGAATTTTTATTTATGTATTTTTGTGTCTGTGCCGAGTATGTTCTTGTGCTGCTGGAACCTAAATACAAACTAAATAATAGTGAAGAAATGGGGTCGAAATACAAAAAGTCCTGGCTAGCTACAAAAACAAATATGCTCAAACCTCATTGAATAAAGTATATAAGCAGACAAGTATATTCACATATTAAATCAATAAAAGAAACATTTTAAGCATATCATTATACCTACACACCAAATCAATCTTTATTGATTGAGACATAACTAGACATTTTTGATAGGTGGTAATGACAAAGGTTTTTATAACTTTATGATTTGATATGTTGTTGGATTTGGTCCACAATTTAGGGAGCGCTATCTGCGCCTCACGGCAAAAGCCATTGCCAATCACCTGTTATCCAATTCACTCACTGCGTGCTCGTTTAATTTCTTCAGATTTAGGAAAATGCAAAGACACTGAAGCAGAAATTAGACTTACACAGGTTGGTTGAGTTCAATCATAATTCTTGTTAAGAAAGCTCTGTTTTCAGGAAAGTACAATACAGCGCTGGGCCCTTCAAGAGCAGAAAGTCTCCATTCAGAAAAGGCAACGTTCAAGGTTCTTTGGTCAGCTTATATTCAGTTGGACACAGGCCGGTGTGGGGCGAGTTTGATGGGTGATGAGTCGTTGGGGTGGGGCGAGTTCGCAGTAGAGTTTGATTCCATGGGAGTGGGTGCTGGTTCTGGACAATTCGGTGTGTGTGTGGGGGCTGTTGTCTTCCATCCCGTCTTTCGGCCTTGGTGATCATCTTTGGCCGAGTCCTTGGCTGTCTCCCTCTGGCACCAGCTGGTTTTTATCTCCAAGTGACCTTCCTGTAAACATTCTCCTCCATCCTTGCACATATACTGTCGGACCTCATTCTTTCAATTTTGTCATTTTGTACGAATTTATGTGAGCTTTTGGCTGTCACATCATTAATCTATTACTGTTCCCTGACTATGCAAAGTTAGTTCTTTTGATACTCCATGTCTTTGCTCACATCATTATATTCTTAGTTTAATCATGCTTCCCACCATATCTTTTCTTTGTTAGGCAAAACATTTCCCTCTGTGCAGAGCGTTCAGTAGTAATCGAAAAGCTGGCGTCCCGCATTAGGCGACATATGACGTTTAGTCAAAACACAAGATATAATCAAGTACTGAACGGTCAAGACGACTCTGGCCGTGTCCATGATTTAGAGAGAAAACATCAGGCATGCATTACACAGTTCCTTAAGGGTCATTAAGCTATTTAGGCAACATATCAAAAGACATTTATTTTGCAGTGCACAGAAATACATATTGAATCGTGAAGTTGTAGCAACCTCTGTTATTATCTTATATCAGCGTATCTGTTATTGTGGCTAGGCGGGTTTTGTGTCTTTTGACCCTATTCCTTCAATGTATTTCTGTGCACTTTGAAATAACTAATGTTTTTTTATATATTGCCTGAATAGCTTAATGACCCTTGAGGAACTTTTTAATGCATGCCTGATGATTTTCTAAATCACGGACACTGCCAAAGTCGTCTAAAAATGTTCAGTACTTGATTATATCTTATGTTTTGATGAATGCTAGACGCCAGCTTTGGATTACTACTGAATGATCTGGACAGAGGGAAATGTTTTGCCTAACAATGAAAAGATATGTGTCAAAAGATAGTGTCAAAAGAACAAACAAACAAATGCATGGTAAGTGGTGAGTAAGAACATAATTCTGTACAAAATGACAAAATTGAAAGAATGATGAATGGGCGGTGTGTGACAGTGGGCGAAGTGGATGTATGTGCAAGAATGGTTTACAGCAGGGGTCCCCAAACTTTTTCCAATGAGGGCCGCATAACTTTTCCCTTCTCTGATGGGGGGCCGGGGTCCGTTTGTAACAGAAAAAGTGTGACAATCACAGGTGTCCCTAAATGTAATCATTTAGTGTTTTCCAGAAAACATGCTGACACACATATCCAAATATTAATAACCCTTTCTGAGATCAAATAGCCCTCTCTGGGTTCTTCACAGAATAAAATAACGCGGAAAATATATAGGCAAATAACACTATTTATGAACTCGATAAAGAATCAAATAACCCTCAGTGGGTTCTTAACAGAAAGAAAGTTATGCTGTGCCGTGCACAATCCTAGGTAAAAGTTCAACTTCGCTTGAGACCCCATTCTTCCATCTCCCGGCTCATGCGTCCTATTAAACCCCGAGACGCGCCCACCATACTTGGGGCCCCGTCAGTCGTGATGCTGGCAACCTTTGCCCAGTCCAGATCCAACCGTCGAAAATATCCTCCCCAGTTGTAGTGCCTTTCAGGCTTTGTAGGGATGCCAGCTCCTCGCACATCTCAAAGTTTGCGGTAACTCCACGAATAAAAATAAGAAGCTCCGCGGTGTCAAGTCAAGTTTATTTGTACAGCCCCAAATCACAAGCAGTCTCAAAGGGCTTCACATAGACAAACAATTGATAATTATTCTCAAAGCATCCCCTGATCTTAAGCTCCCAAAAGGCCAAGGAAAAACTAAAAAAAACCCTACCAGGGTAAAAACGAGAAACCTTGAGAAGGGACCACAGATGGAAGGATCCCCCTTTCAGGATCCCCCTTTCAGGACTTTTCTGCTCGCATTTGGCCTCGCAAGCTGGCGTACTTGTCTTTGTGACGGGATTCATAATGTCGGCGCAGGTTGTATTCCTTGAATACCGCCACCATCTCTTGACAGACGAGACAAGCAGTCTTTTCTTTGAATTGAACAAAAAAAAAAAAAAGTGTGTCCACTGCGGGTTAAATACCCTGCATTCAGAATCAATTTTTCTCTTACCCAACCTTTTTGCCATTATTCCGTTCTTTCACATTCTATGACTGGGTAAAAACGTGCTGGGGCAAAGTGAGGTCGTAGTAGCATTTTTTTCTCCGTCTCTGGTATTGTTTAGCATTTTTTTCCCATCTCTGGTATTGTTCAGGGGGTCTGGTATTGTTTAGCATTTTTTTCCGTCTCTGGTATTGTTCAGGGGGCCGGGTCTAATGCGGAGGGGGGCCGTATACGGCCCGCGGGCCGTAGTTTGGGGACCACTGGTTTACAGGAAGGACACTTGGAGATAAAACCGGTAGAGGTGCCAGAGGAAGAGCGGCAGGAGGAAAACCAAGAACCCGGCCAAAGGTGATCGCCAAGGCCGAAAGACGGGATGGAAAAAAACAGCCCCCACACACACTGAATCGCCCATAATCAGCACCCACCCTCACGAAACCAACTCTCACCAAACCAGCACCCACTCCCATGGAATCAAACTCTCCTGTGAACTTGCCACACCCCCTGACTCATCACCCATCAAACTCGGCCCACACTGGCATGTGCAACTGAATATAAGCTGACCAAAGAACCTTGCCTTTTCTGAATGGAGACTTTCTGCTCTTGAGCATGGTCGCACGAAAGGCCCAGCGCTGTATTGTACTTTCCTGAAAACAGAGCTTTCTTAACAAGAATTGTGATTGAACTCAACCAACCTGTTTAAGTCTAAATTTTGTTTCGGTGTCTTAGCCTTTTCCTAAAACAGAAGAAATAAAACGAGCACGCAGTGAGTAAACAAGTGCTTTTGCCGTGAGGCGCGTATAGCGCGCTTCCCAAATTGTGGACCAAATCCAACAATAGCACTACTACTACTGCTACTACTACTACTACTACTAATACTACTACTACTACTCACATTCTCGAGGTGTACACTGAAGTCCAAGAGAATTGAGGGCTCAATGAGAAAACAAATATGATGAAAGATCAATTTCTTTATTATTTTCTGGGACACTCACAATATGCAAATAATTTTTTTATAAACTGCTTTCTCTCAGACTGCAATGAGGTCCTGAATGATGTGGAATTTAAATTATATATAATATTTATATTATATATTTATTATATTATATATTTAAAATATATTATATATTATATATGTAATATATTTATTATATTATATATTTAATATATTATATATTAAAATCCCCTCCGTGAGTCGTCACCTTATCGTGGTGGAGGGGTTTGCGTGCCCCTATGATCTTAGGAGCCATGTTGTCTGGGGCTTCATGCCCCTGGTAGGGTCACCCATGGCAAACGGGTCCTAGGTGAGGGGCCAGACAAAGCACGGCTCACACAAGCCCCTTATGAAGAAAAACATAAATGGATTGCGTTTTCCCTCGCCCGGACGCGGGTCACCGGGGCCCCCCTCTGGAGCCAGGCCTGGAGGCGGGGCTTGAAGGCGAGCGTCTGGTGGCCGGGCCTACGCCCATGGGGCCCGGCCGGGCACAGCACGAATAGGAAACGTGGGTCCCGCTTCCCATGGACTCACCACCTGTGGAAGGGGCCAAAGGGGTCGGCCAAAGGCAGGGACCTTGGCGGTCCGATCCCCGGCTGCAGAAGCTGGCTCTTGGGACATGGAATGTCACCTCTCTGGCTGGAAAGGAGCCCGAGCTGGTGTGCGAGGCAGAAAAGTTCCGACTAGACATAGTCGGACTTGCCTCCACACACAGTTTGGGTTCCGGTACAAGCCCTCTCGAGAGGGGCTGGACTCTCTTCCACTCTGGTGTTGCCCACGGTGAGAGGCGTCGAGCAGGCGTATTGCCCCCCGGCTGGGCGCCTGCAGATTGGGGTTCACCCCGGTGAACGAGAAGGTAGCCTCCCTCCGCCTTCGGGTGGGGGGACGGGTCCTGACTGTTGTTTGTGTCTATGCACCAACGGCAGCTCAGAGTACCCACCCTTATTGGAGTCCCTGGAGGAAATGCTGAAGAGCGCGCCTTCTGGGGACTCCATCGTTCTACTGGGTGACTTCCATGCTCACGTGGGTAATGACAGTGAGACCTGGAAGGGCGTGATTGGGAGGAACGGCCCCCCCGATCTGAACCCGAGCGGTGTTCTATTATTGGACTTCTGTGCTCGAAATGGATTTTCTATAATGAACACCATGTTCAAATATAAGGGTGTCCATGGGTGCACTTGGCACCAGGACACCCTAGGCCGCAGTTCGATGATCGACTTTGTAGTCGTGTCATCGCACATGTAGCCTTGATGTCTATTGTATGCAAATGAGGTAGGCAATAAACCGGTAATAAACCCGTGTATGTAAATATAGGGGCAATAAACGGGGCAATAAACCCTCGCCAGTCTGGCTGGCGCCAAGATAACGCCAGTCAAGAGGGGGGCGCTGTCGCCATTTTTGGTTTGATGGCGCCATTTTGGATGGGGTTATGTCTGGGCATGTTTGGGGCCTGTATCAGCCGGCTGTAGAGTCATTTTTCTAACAACCATTGATAAAATAGATATCGGTCATCCAACGATTATCCACGGTGATTTTAAAGACCCCAGGTCTTATTTCGGTTTCATCAGCGCCACAGTCAATCCGCCCCGTGGTTTGTATTTTCCTGTTTTACCCTTCAAAACAGCTAAAGGTAAACTCGTCTTCACACTGTGTCGTACATGCGCTGAGCATAACAACCAACAGACAGCGTGTACACATAATGATGAGCAAAGATCGTTAACAGGTGTTTGGACAACAACTGAATTTGATCTCGGTTACACGGTTGCAGATATTACAGAAGTATGGCATTACACAAGAGCGAGCGACACAATTTTCCGTGATTACATGCGAACATTTCTAAAAGGTAAACAGGAATCTTCAGGTTATCCGGCGCTGGTGGTCAATCAGGCTGATAGAGAAAGATACATAGAAGGGTACGCAATTCATCAGGGTATCCAACTAGACCCTTCCAAAATTGCTGTAAACCCGGGAAAAAGACAAGTTTCAAAACTCTGTCTAAACAATCTATGGGGAAAACTCGCGCAGCGTGAGAACATGACAAACACAAAAATTGTGACAAAATCTGAGGAATTTTTTGAACTTCTGTTTTCAGGTCTGTACGATGTGAAATTCTTCCACTTTATCAGCGAAAAGCTTTCGATTGTACAGTATTGTTTCAACATATACAATGAGATACCCGCCTCAAAAACATCAAACGTGTCGGCGGCGTGTTTCACAACAGCATACGCGCGTCTAAAAATGTACAGCTATTTAGAAATTTTACAGAGGCGAGTTATTTACACCGATACAGACAGCCTCGTGTACACGGTGAAACCTGGCGAAAGTGTTCTCCCTCTAGGGCAGGAGTGGCCAACCAGTCAGAGACTAAGAGCCACATTTTTTTACTGTGTACCGCAAAGAGCCACATCCCCCCCCCCCCCCGAATGGGTTTGCCCCTCCTCCTTTGCGGGATTTCACCTCATGCGCATGCGCGTTTGACGAAAATATCATATTGAACTCAAGCGAAGCGAACACGCAGCGTTTGACGAAAATACCATATTGAACTCAAGCGAAGCGAACACGCACAAAAACAAACAAACAAACAAATAAACCCACAAATGTTGATATGAACGTAAAGGAGCCGCATGGAACCCGGCAAGGAGCCGCATGCGGCTCGCGAGCCGAACGTAAAGGAGCCGCATGAAACCCGGCAAAGAGCCGCATGCGGCTCGCGAGCCGCGGGTTGGTCACCCCTGCTCTAGGGGATTATTTGGGTGATTTGACAGATGAGCTTTCGAATGACAGCATTTCAGAATTTGTCTCAGCAGGGCCAAAAACATACACATACAGGACGCGGGAGACAGGTCACATAGTCATGAAGGTGAAGGGGATCACGCAGACTCACGAAAGCGGTCAGAGCATCAATCTCGATAGCATGCTCAATTTGGTTCAGGGGTACATCGACACAGCAGGTGCAACCTCAGATGTGCTTTACGCCCCCCAACACAGCATTGTTCGCAATAAGAGAGGATTTCATCTCAGAAACACGTAATTTTCCAAGCGGCTTTGTGTGGTGTACGATAAAAGAAGGTTGCTGCAGCGAGGCACCACTGACCCATTTGGTTATTGATCTCTCTCTCTCTCTCTCTCTCTCTCTCTCTCTCTCTCTCTCTCTCTCTCTCTCTCTCTCTCTATCCATACGTACAGCTGTGTGTGGAAATGGCTTTTAACCAGATTGAATTTGACCCTAGATTAGAACTTCCTTTTTCATCTTTAGTAGCAGGGCCTTCAGGTTGTGGCAAGACTTTCTTTGTAAAAAATGTATTGGAAAATCCTGAACATGTTATGAGAAAAAAAACTGATAATATTGTCTGGGTTTATACTTCATATAAACCAATGTACGATGAGCTCAAAAACCTGAATAAAGACATCATTTTTATCAAGGGACTGCCTGAATCTTTTGATGACGAGAAGTTGTTCCCGCCGCAGCAGCACCATCTACTGATTCTGGACGACATCATCTTCCAAGCTTTCGGATAATCCAGAAGTGGTCCGAATATTCACCCAATATAGACATCATAAAAATTTAAGCGTTATAATACTAACACAGAATGTATTCCATCAGGGGAAATTCAGCCGTACTATTAGTTTAAACAGTAATTATTTGATTCTGTTCAAAAACCCCCGCGATAAATTGCAAGTGAATGTTTTGGCGAATCAAATTTCTCACAACAACCGGAAGTTTTTCCTGGAGTGTTTTGAGGATGCTACAAAGGAGCCGCACGGGTATTTAGTGATACATCTGACACCTTCGTGCCCAGAACAATATAGACTACGTACAGGTGTACTACATAACCAGTGGCCTGTAGTTTATATCCCCAAACAATAAAACGATGACGAAGCTTTTAAAAACAAATGCTCCGTTACTCAAGTCTTTGTTTACATCCAAACCGGCCAAACGTAAGCATTTACTCCTCAGAGGTCCTACTAGTTTAGTGAAAGCATTGTGTGAGATTGCTCTGAATCTTCTAAAAGGACATCTACCCTTAAAATCAAAACTCTATAAAAAACTAAAAAAGCAGAAGAAAAATATTCGCTTTTTGGCGGATAAGAAAAATACTCTGAAGAAGAAAAGAGCTGTGTTAGTTCAGAAAGGTGGTTTCATATTGCCTTTACTAGCTGCATTCGCACCTGTTCTGGGAAGCGTTGTTAGTGGTTTTATGAACAAATAATAAAATGAGTTTGAAAACGGCGCAGAAAATGTACCTGGTACCAGCTCGAGAGGCTACACAAGCCAGCCCCGACCATTCGCGATACAGCCGAGTATTCTTTGGATGAAGAGATGAAACAGGTTTTGGATAATAAAAATTTAAATCAATATGAAAAGATCAAAAATTATCAAGCCCTGATGCAGCATTACATAGGGTTGGTCAAATAAAAAGACTCTGAGCAAATTCCTATTACGATTCGCAATGAAGGGAGCGAGGGGGGTGAAAGAAAGACGACCCAAAAGGCGACAGATGAAGATTGGGGGGATATTTAGGACACGATTGGTCCACGTTACCGCCGCAACGCCACCTACATATGTGCTGAAAAGATTATCGGCAGAAGATGTAAGGTGGATGCCGCTAAGCGAATTTATTTTTAGAGGAAAAACTGTCAAGGGCTCACATATGAGCGATTTGATAAAACATTTAATCGTAACTGGTAAGAAGCTAACCGGTCAACCGATTGGGTGGACAGAGTTTCTGCGTACATTAACACAACTAAATCTACCTGAATCAAGCGTCTCCAACCCCTTGGCTCGTGCTGATTTCAAACGTTTGAAATACGCTCGGGATGAAGATGAGAATGTTTCTCACGCAAAAGATGTAAGCATGAAAGAAAGAAAAAGAAAGAAGACATCGCCGGTAGTAAAATGGGTTAGTTATTAAACGTTAGATACGCTAATGTTGTTACTGAAAAAACGAATGACTCTGTAACTCTCTTTAACAATGTTTATTGAATAAAAGAGATTTTTATAAAACAACACGGTTTCAGACAATGACATTCTTTAAATTTATGCAATGAACATGTTTGTCCGCCGCACATTCGATCTGGTCTTCGACATTTTTTGACAAACTCGCTAACCATTGCGTCGTTATTCAGAGGATCAAGACTGTAATGCGTCATCACTTCATGGTAGGTCAGACCCCACCCTCGTTGCGCTAGATAATACACACAATGCTGACCACAGGTGTCGGTCAATTCGTGTTGCAGTTGCCCGCTGTGGTATTCCAAACGATTAGAATGCTTCTTCAAAAATCTGTATATACTTGACTGGTAATAAGGACTGTCCGGTGGCAGACCAAAAGGATCAAAGAATGTGGCCGAACCATCAGATTCTAAAGTCAAAGCGAGCCAGTGCTCGCCGGGGAGGTGCCTCGGATGCGTGTTTACAATATAGTGTCTAGGGCAGGGGTGGGCAAACTACGGCCCGCGGGCCACATCCGGCCCACGGGACCGTTTAATCCGGCCCGCCAACCCTGAATAAATTGTATTATTAAACATTTTTTTTGGTCATTTTGCATGCAATGACTGCATTTCCCCAGTAGATGGGGAACCGCTCGC
Organism: Syngnathus acus; assembly: GCF_901709675.1. Lineage (NCBI taxonomy): Eukaryota > Metazoa > Chordata > Actinopteri > Syngnathiformes > Syngnathidae > Syngnathus > Syngnathus acus. The sequence continues at coordinate 16,904,131 of NC_051092.1, forward strand.
CTGCGCATTTACTACCGGAAGCCGTGTCAGAAAGCTCGGTGCACACTCGCAAGTGCGTGTACGTACTCAGTAGTACGGACATGGCGCACTCGCGCTCTATTTGCATCAGTCCCGAATTTAGAGCGTGGGCTGTGACGACAGCATTCTTGTAATTCGCGCGCTGAGCTTTCAGATACAGTTTGACGCTAAAGCCACCCACAAACCTTCCCCTGGAATCCTTCTATTAAAATGAGTCGCCCAAGGAAAAGCAAGGTGGACACAGTGCCGAGTGTTTAAAAAAGAGTGGCCAATTTGGCTCGACGTACGCGACGTGACGTTCAGCCGCATCAACATCAACCCGTCACAGATCGAGGTAAACGGACCAACATCTCGGATCTCTCCTAAGAATTGCCACAACAAATTTTACTCCAGACTATGATGCACTAGCAAAAAAGGGAGACCAACAACACTGTTCCCACTGAAAATGAAGGGGAGGCTCTCAAGTTTGTTGTAAAAAAATGCATTTTGAATATGATTTGTACACATAGCAGGGATTGAAACTAGCGACCATTCTCATTTTCAAACAATGCAGGATGCTCAAGGACATTGATGCACCACCTGTTTGCGACTAATCTTAACCTGTAAAGTTCTTAAGGCTTACTTTAAGGAAGTGTTTCCCGTTTCCTCACCTCTGTTACCAGGTGTTTGTGAGTTAAAACTCTGCTCTGATTTTCAGATACCCCTCACCGTGTTGCCGTTTTGATTACTTTATTTGGACGTATGCTTTCACCGATTCTTCAAGATGATATATTTGGTCAGAATGTTTGCCGTTTGATGTGATCTCATAAGATAAACATCTTTCATTAATCTGACCTGCAGGCACTGAAGTGATGGAGACTGTTATTCATAATAACAGTGTCGTATTTTATGAGAATCACTGATAGCCGTTTTTTAGTGAATTATTTTTATTTTTTTTAATGCTGTTAATAAATGCATTTGTTTTCAAAAAACTTGTTTGGAATATCCATGCTTTACTACCTACTAAAGGCCAAAATCTTTTATGCAATGACCTTTACAGGTCGCTTATATTACTTCACACAAACACTACATCCATCTGCTCCTGGTTCGGCCCTCCGGTACAAATTTAGAACCCAGTTCGGCCCGCGAGTCAAAAGGTTTGCCCACCCCTGGTCTAGGGGGTGTGTCTTTGACGTCAGCTAACTCGTCTGATGCGAAAACACCTCCAAACAACGCTCTTTGCATCCGGGTCATAATCAAATCCATTTCACGACCGTTCATAGCGTTAATAATAGTCCATCAATACTTCCCTCTTGGCATTAATTTCAATAAAGGCATCATAAACCGCGTATACAATAAGCGTGGCTGTGTGTGGTAGGGGCGTACGGAAGCGTAAGTCTAATCTTAAAACACCGTTATTTACGGGTGACAATGCTCCAGAGTCATCCGCTTGACTTAAATTGAAGACAAAAAGTGAGTAGCCTTGACTAAAAGCCTGTTGATCGATACAAAGAGGTAAATCTTTCAAAAAACGCCCTGTCGCTGTGTATAGATTATGAAATTCGCGTGTACATAACCCAGCTTCGAAATTGGGCTGAAAAGCTTTTGCAGGTATTTGTCGACCTTCATGGCTAAGAGCCATAACATAACTCTATGTTATGATGCAAAAAAATTAAACGGGTTTAAATCTCGCCGTCCCATGAAGCTGTTATGATTCACCATAGCTAATACAATTTGTTTAGGGATGTGTCCGAGAAAGAGGTTGTCTTGGTGACAAATCCGCGGGTTTTGAGGGATGGAGAATGTCTTCATATTGACTCTGCTTAACGGATACAAGGTGTTACCTTTCTGTAAAGCGGCTACGTGTCCGATCGAAACGGCTGGTGAGACCGATACTTTTTTAACAAATAGTGAGGCTCCTAGTATCTTGAGACACGAATCGCTGTCTGGAGCGCTCATGAGGCAAAAATCATCAGGAGCTCTAGTTAACTTCAGGCGCAGATCCACATTATTCAATAGATGGCGTTCAGAAAAGAAAATATCTCCATGAAGCGGGCCCGTGACGTGAAACTCACGTGACCCCGTCATCAGCTGCGCACGTCGAGCCAAACCCTCGTTGGCGGCCGCACCTTCAAATATAATAGAATCCATGCGGCCTCTGGTATCCTTTGCGAACATTCCAGCTGTGAATTGGGACTCCAAAGAATCGTTTGAAAAGTTTAACAATAACTCAATCCCCAAGATCCCAAATCCCCCAAATCTGTCTTAGACTTAGACAGAACTTTATTGTCATTTTGTCAACACTAGGTGTGTACAAAACGAAATTTCGTTGCATACGGCTTTCAACAATGTAGAGGTATTTCGGCTGGTTAAAAAGTGACATTCTATATAAAAATATGAAATAAGATAATTATAAAGTACAAAGTGCAGCAGTGGCGGCTCGGTGGCGCACTGGGTAGCACGTCCGCCTCACAGTTAGGAGGGTGCGGGTTCGATTCCACCTCCGGCCCTCCCTGTGTGGAGTTTGCATGTTCTCCCCGGGCCCGCGTGGGTTTTCTCCGGGCACTCCGGTTTCCTCCCGCATCCCAAAAACATGCTTGGTAGGCCGATTGAAGACTCCAAATTGTCCCTAGGTGTGAGTGCGAGTGCAAATGGTTGTTTGTCTCTGTGTGCCCTGCGATCGGCTGGCAACCGGTTCAGGGTGTCCCCCGCCTACTGCCCGTTGACGGCTGGGATAGGCTCCAGCACTCCCGCGACCCCCGTGGGGACTAAGCGGTTCAGAAAATGGATGGTTGGAAAGTGCAGCAGTGATAAAGTATGTAAACAGTGCAGGAGACAAAAGCAGTATTTACAAGTGTGCAGAGGAATGCTACGTTTGAATGTTCAACTGTCTGACGACAGCAGGGAAAAAACTATTGCAGAACCTGGTGGACCTGCAGCGGATGCTGCGAAACCTCTTCCCAGAGGGCAGCAGGGAGAACAGTCCATGGTGGGGGTGTGATGGGTCACTGATAATATTTCGGGCTCGGGACACGCAGCGCTGGGATGACAAGTCCTGAATGGAGGGAAGAGGAGCCCCGATGATCCTCTCTGCTGTCCTCACCACTCTCCTCAGGTTCTTCCAATCGGAGGCGCTGCAACCTCCACACCACACCGAGAGACAGCTTGTCAGAATGCTCTCTATGGTGCTTCGGTAGAACGTCCTCATGATGGGTGGGGGCAGGTGGGCTCTCCTCATCCTCCGCAGGAAGTACAAGCGCTTCTGTGCCCTCTTGACCAGTGTTGTGGTGTTCACAGTCCAGGTGAGGTCGTCTGTGATGTGGACTCCCAGGAATTTAGTGCCGCTGACCACCTCCACAGCTGAGCTGTTGATGATCAGTGGAGCGTGGTGAGGCTGGTTCTTCCTGAAGGCGACGATGATCTCCTTCGTCTTCTCCACATTCAGGATCAGGCTGTTTTCTCTGCACCAGCCCACCAACTGCTCCACCTCCTCTCTGTAGTCCAGGTCGTTGTTGTCCCTGATGAGGCCCACCACCGTTGTGTCGTCTGCAAACTTCACGATGTGATTGGTGGTGAACCTGGGGGCGCAGTCGTGTGTCATCAGGGTGAACAGCAGGGGGCTCAGGACGCAGCCCTGAGGGGAGCCTGTGCTGAGGGTGATGACATCAGAGGTGTTCTGTCCGACCCGGACTGACTGAGGTCTGTTGGTGAGGAAGTCTAGCAGCCAGTTCCGAAGGGGGGTGCTGAAGCCCAGGTGTTCCAGTTTTTCCACCAGATGTTGTGGAATGATGGTGTTAAACGCTGAGCTGAAGTCCAGGAACAGCAACCGCACGTGGGTGTTCCTCTCCTCCAGGTGAGCCAGGCTCAGGTGAAGAACGGAGGAGATGGCATCCTCAGTAGAGCGGTTCTGCCGGTAGGCAAACTGGAACGGATCGAATGTTGGGGGGAGTCTGGAGACGATGTGATCTTTGAGCAGCCTTTCGAAGCACTTCATCATGATGGGAGTCAGTGCCACCGGTCTGTAGTCATTCCATGAGGTGATTTGAGGTTTCTTCGGCACCGGAATGATGGAGGCAGCCTTGAAGCACACTGGCACTTTGGCTTGGTCCAGCGAGATGTTAAAAATGTCTGTGATGACACCAGCCAGCTGGCCTGCACATTCTTTGAACACCCGCCCAGGTATGTTGTCGGGGCCTGGGGCCTTACGTGGGTTGACTCTTCTCAGAGTCTTCCACACGTCGGCTGAGTCAAGGCAGAGGGCCTCCTCTTCCTGGTGGGGAACAGTTTTAACTGCAGGAGTGCTGTTTAGTGCCTCAAAACGCCCAAAGAAGTTATTTAGACCATTCAGGAAGTCAGCATCAACCTCACCCACCGGGGGGGAGGGTAAGTTGTAGTCCGTGATCGCCCGTATGCCTTGCCACATACTCCTGGTGTTATTGGCGTCGTGGAAAAAATCCTGAATTTTTCGACTGTGGCTTCGCTTCGCTAGCCTGATGGCACGGTTCAAGTTGGATCTCGCTGTCCTCAGTGCCTCCTTGTCGCCAGACTTGAAGGCTGAGTTCCGTGCTCGTAGCGTATGACGTACATCCTCAGTGCAGGGTCGTTGGTTGGCTCGGGTGATGATGTTCTTAGTGGTGCTGACGTCCTCGGAGCATTTGTTGATGTAGGCTGACACAGTCATGGCGTACTCATCAATGTCGATCTGATTGTCATATGTTGCTGCTGACTTGAACATGTCCCAGTCAGAGCACTCAAAGCAGTCCTGGAGTGCCTCCATGGCCCCCTCAGACCACACCCTCACCTGCTTCACTGTGGGTTTTGCTCTGATCAGCAGGGGCCTGTATGCAGGGATTAGCATAACAGATAGGTGGTCTGAAGAGCCGAGGTGGAGGCGGGGGGCTGCTCTGAATGCATCCTTTATATTGGTGTAAACCAAGTCCAGAGTGTTCTCTCCCCGAGTTGGAAAATCCACGTGTTGGTAAAAATGAGGGAGAATAGTCTTCATGCTAGCCTGGTTGAAGTCCCCAGCAATGATGAAAACCCCCTCTGTGTGCGTGGATTGCAGCTCACTGATTGTCCGATAGAGAACCCTCATGGCCTATTTAGTGTTAGCGCTAGGAGGCACATACACAGCCGTGATGCTAACAACAGTAAACTCTCTGGGCAGGTAGAAGGGTCTGCAGTTAACAGTCAAAAGCTCGATGTCCGAAGAGCAGAAGCTGGCGACAGATCTAGCATTTTTGCACCAGTTGTTGTTGATGTAGACACACAGCCCACCTCCTCGGGATTTACCGCTTAGCTCGCTGTTTCTGTCGGCGCGGAATGTAGCGAGCCCCTCCAGGCTAACGGCGTTGTCCGGCATTGATGAGTTCAGCCATGTCTCCGTCAGGATGAGAGCGCAGCAGTTTCTAACTTCCCTCTTTGAAGAGAGTTCCAGTTTTAGATGGTCCATTTTATTATCCAGTGAGCGGACGTTGGAGAGGAAGATGGATGGAAGCGGCTGTTTGTAGGGGTTAGCTTTAAGCTTAGCCGTTAGCCCACCCCGACAGCCGCGCTTTCGCCGCCGGTCACACCGCCTACGCTTACTCCTCCTCCGGCGTGTGCTGCCCGGCGAGCCCGCTGCGTCGTGAGCTTCTGGGGCTAGCGCCCTAAGCACTCCGAGGCTACGCAAACAGACTTGGGTAGTTGTGGCTACGAGTCCGAAAACACTTGATGACCGTACCTCCAGCAGGCGCTGGCGATCATACACTAATCTACTGGATGGATAAACTAAACTTTGTGTTGTTTGTAGTGTCCTAGGCGACATATTTTGCGAAAATCCTCGTCGGATGTTGAGACACGTAGCGGCCGCGGCCAACTGGGGCGCCACTCAATGATGGACCTATACGCGTGGGTGGCACTAGATTGTGAGATTAGCCGCCCGCCCAGCGAAACATTTAATTGACTAAAAATTGTGTTTATCGGGAAATTCACAATGCCGACTTGCTCTTGCGGCGGTAAATTAGTTCCATCTCTACGTGTTACTTTTAAACGCAGGTGTAGTAGTGTGTCGGATAAATCTAAATATTTTGAGCCATCCCCGGGTATAAAAAATTCGATTGGCCCCTGGTCCACAATGGCGGATAAAGGGAGAAATTCCACATAAGAACTGTCTTCGATGGAGAGTTGCGTCAAGGGGCAAGAAAACAGATCAAGACTTGATAAAACGCACTCTTGCGATTTAAAATGTAGAAGGGCCATTTAAGAGAAAATATCTGTCCTCCGTCTCCTCCGCCTTTTCTTGACAACTGATCTGAGATCGGCCGAGCGCCTTTGCCTTTTAACGCGCTTTTTTCTCCGCCCACCAGGGTGCAGCCCGCGGCGTGATAAAACTGCAAGTCCGGAACCTTCTTGAGTGGTTTCGGGTTTCCGGTGAATTCTTTCTATGACTACATCCGTTGCTATGTTTTTAGCCGCGGCTTGAAGGTGTGGCTTCGCCAAGTTAAAGCCGTTTTTGAACATCGGCACCACGAAGCGGAAGAGTTTTGCAAAAATAGAACCCAGACCGCGCCCATATTGAACGGGGCTCCCTTGGAACCCCGGAAATGACCCCCCTACCTGTGTTTCGTAATAATCGACAAAACAATACAAGTCGGGATGCGTGGCTGACGTCACCATTGTTTTTATTATTTCGATCTAAAATGCAGAATGAGAATAACTTTCCCGTATTCAAATTCCACAGGGGTGTTCTGGTCTGTTCGTAGACTAATTGTAATGGTCTCGATATGGCTTCTGCACACGGTTAAATAGTACACAGGGTTAAAAGTCTTATTTATAACATCACCGTATCTTCCTTCAATAGGGAGAGTTCGAAGCATCGGCGCGTAGGCGTCACCTATTGTCTGAAGCTGAACGACGTCAGCGTAGACGAAAGTGTAATATGATCCTGCTTTTTTATCGGCCGGATGTTGTCCATTCACGCCTTCCGGTCTGAGCGAGAAACAATGTTCAGGGTTCATTCCAACAATATACGCTAGAGGGCTCTTGAACATAATTCTCAAACCTTCTTCGCCCGAAAACAGGTACCTGCGCTTATGTTGATCAAATTGGACATCAATCTTTTTCTTACTGGCTTTAGTTAATAGAGTTTGAATTTCAGAAGGTAACGACTCATGATCGTTGTAAACGCCTCCTCGAATTTTCAGCATACGTATGTCGAACTTCTGAATCATCTTGGAACACGTCGCCTCTGGGGGCAGGAAGCTTTGGCTGTTTGAGATAGAAATTCCGTTTTTTCTCAGGAACGTCAGAAATTGAGTTGATGTATGAAATTTCGCATAATGTAATCGATATGTTGCGCTAATTCCACGTTAAATTCTGAAAGCGTGTTTTCAGGAAAGATGTGCATGCTAGCATTAGAGGCTAATGTTACGTAGAATTCTCTCTGGACTTCACCCATCCAGTAATTGTCACAGAATGACTGTCCTATCGAGCTTCAGATGTCTTTAACGCTCTTCGCAGGAACCCAGCTATCAAATTTGGCCGGCCAGCCAACCCAGTGAACGAGGAATTCGCGTTTTCCTGACACGGTGCGTGATTTAAGAATTTTCTGTATACGGAACATTTTTATTTTTTTATTTTTACTTTTTGTAATTCCGCTTCGCAAAAGCTGCATTCTATAGGCACAAGTCCAAGTCCGGTATTTTGTAGACGGGTGGAACACGATGGAGACGTTGTGTAATTCTGAATACTTCGTCCGTGAAACTTTGTAAATGGCCCTTCTCAAAAACGCCTCTTAGTTTGGAAAGCTGCACAGTTTCACCTGGAGCGAAGCGGAACTTGTCCCCCCGGTGGAAAGGATTGTTTGCATACAGGTTGGTGAAAACAATGTCTTTATTATCCTCGTTTACGGCATTTGGTGTCATTTTTATACTAGTATGAAAACTGTCATTATAGCTGACAATAAAATCCTGAATTACATCGACGTATCGTTGTGTTCTTTGCTGTAAAATACCTCCACATGCGTGACTTCAATGTTTTGTTGAATCGTTCAACAGTCTGTGCTTTTGTATCGGAAGACGTTGCAAAATGTATAATATTATGCTGTCTCATTAATTTCTGGAAATGTTTGTTAAAAAATTCTTTCCCCTTATCTGTCTGGAGTCGTAATGGTGTCCCGCGAGCTGATAAGACATCTTCAAATGCTCTGGTGACCTGCGTACCTGTTTTGGTTTTCAAAACTCGTACGTATGAACGTTTCGAAAAGATATCGATCACGGTCAGTAAATATTTATATCCATCATTGTAGCGTGCTAATGATTGCATATCGCATAAATCTGCTTGAAATAGTCTCATAGGACCTCGAACAAAAACTTTATTTCTAAGAAAGGTTATTCTGGCTGGTTTGTGTAAAGTATAAGCATCTTGATCTGACAGAAACTCCTTCACTTTTTTAATATTAGTGTTTTTACAGCTAGCAGTCGCTGCTTTGTATAAGCGTGACTCCTCTCCAAAACTAGCTGGATTTTTAGCGTTATAATAGAGCTTTTCAAGACATCTCTCCCGACCCATTGTTAGATGTGGTCTGGCGCTTATCAAAGTGTGGCACAGTTAATGAAGCATACAGGTATGAAATTTTGTGATTTTTTAATGGAATAAACACAGAAAAACAATCACTTTGTTGGTCACATTAGTTTATTACAAAAAATTCAGCTAGTTCTTAAAAACATTTACTAATGAGTAGAAAAAGTATAAAACACACAGCAGTAAAAAATAAAAAAAAACATGGTAAAAAAAAAATTCAGCTAGTTCTTAAAACCATTTACTAATGAGTAGAAAAAGTAGAAAACACACTGCAGTAAAAAATAAAAAACATGGTAAAAAAAATAACGTTTTTCTACAGCTCCGAAGATTTATCATACGTCATATGATGGCGCCGCGGATGGCAGCCACGGTGAGTCGCTCTCTGTTTCTTTGTCTTATTTTGTGTGTTTCCTGTGTCCTCTGCTGTCCATCCCGAATCACTTTTACCAGAGAAGCGCTGTTAAACATCGGACAGTCTTCTTCTGGTATTTTCTCTCCTGTTCTCTCTGATTCAGACTGTTTGTCGGAGATTCTAGCCGGAGCGGCGGTGCTATACAAGCTAGCGCGACGACGGCGGCGCAGAAAACGAGCCGGAGCCCTCGTAAAGCTGAGGCAGAGAGGGTTCCGTTCTGCCCTACCGTCAATTCATCTGGCGAATGTCCGCTCCCTGGCGAACAAGATGGACGAGCTGCTGCTCCTCACTTCAAGGAAAACGGACTTCAGCAGATCCGCCGCGCTGTGCTTTGTTGAAACGTGGCTCAGCGAACGAACCCCCCCACCACGCCGTGGAGCTAGCGGGGTTTCGGCTAACGCGTGCAGATCGCAGCGCGGAGCTCTCCGGAAAATCAAAGGGAGGTGGTCTCAGTTTCTACATTAATGAAAGTCAAAGTCAAGTCAAAGTCAGCTTTATTGTCAATCCCTTCATATGTCAAGACACACAAAGCAACCGAAATTCCGTTTCCTCCATCCCACGGTGACGAGACATACAAGTAGGCGACACAAAACAAAAACAAGAAGGCACAAACCATAAATAATAAATAATAAATAAAATGAGCGATGAATAAATAATAAACCAATAACCCAATAAATAAGAGGAGCAAAACCGAGCCAGTGTGCATACAGCAGACAGCAAGAACAGGACGCTACGCTGAAAGGGGGAGCGAGTTCAGGATCCTAACAGCCTGGAGTACGAAGCTGTTGGAGAGTCTGGTGGTGCGGGAGCGCAGGCTTGAAGCAGGACGGAGCAGGCTTCTTCGGCACAGGTACGATGGTGGCAGCTTTGAAACACGACGGGACGATGGCCTGCTGCAGGGAAGTGTTAAAGATGTCCGTGAAGACACCCGTCAGCTCACCAGCGCAGTCCTTCAGCGCTCGACCCGGGATGTTGTCCGGGCCCGCCGCCTTACGGATGTCGATAGCGGCAAGCGCCCTCCTCACGCTGTCGGCGGAGAGGCACAGGGGCAGCTCGTGGGAAGGGGGAGTGGCCTTCAGTGGGCAAGTGCTGTTCTGAGCGTCGAAGCGAGCAAAGAAGCGGTTGAGGTCATTGAGCAGACGGACGTCGCCTTCACAGTTCTGCGGCGCGGGCTTGTAGTCCGTGATGGTCTGAATGCCCTGCCAAAGGCTCCGTGCGTCCCTGCTGTCCTTGAAGTGGGCGGTAATTTTGCACGAGAACGCCCTCTTCGCTTCTTTGATGCCCCGGGACAGGTCGGCCCTCGCAGTCCTCAAGCCAGCCTCATCCCCCGCCCTAAAGGCTTTGTCCCTGGCCCTCAGCAGCCTGAAGACAGCCCCTGTCAGCCATGGCTTCCGGTTAGCCCGAGTGACGACGGATATTGAGTGTGTCACATCATCAATGCACTTCCTGATGTAGGAGGAAACAGAGTCAGTATACTCCTCAATGTCCGCCCGACCGTCGCAAGTGGCAGCCCTCCTAAACACGTCCCAGTCAGTAGAGCCAAAGCAGTCACGAAGCGCATCAGAGGCACCCTCAGGCCACACCCGCACCCGCTTGCGAACTGGTCTGGATGTTCTCACCTTTTGTCTGTATGCGGGCAAAAGCATAACAGTGATATGGTCAGAAAGTCCAAGATGGGGGAGGGGGGCGGCTTTGAAAGCTCCTTTATGCGAAGAGTAGACCAGGTCCAGGAAGCTGTCGCCACGCGTAGGAAAATCAACATGCTGGTGAAGCCTCGGAAAAACAGACTTCAGGTTAGCATGATTAAAATCCCCAGCGAAGATGGTGAAACCGTCAGGGTGCGCTGTCTGTTGGTCACTGACAGCCTGGTACAGTTCACTAAGAGCCGCGACCCTGTCGCCTCCGATGTTGGAAGGCGGGATGTAAACCGCGACCAGCAGAATCGCGGTAAATTCCCTCGGCAGGTCAAAAGGACGGCACTTAATGATCACAAACTCCGCCAGTGGCGAGCAGTGCCTGCATACCACCACAGAGTCCCGGCACCACTCGTCACGGATGTAGACGCATATTCCACCTCCACGAGATTTCCCCCCTCGTACAATGGCCCGGTCCGCCCGATAGCACGCTAGCCGCTCCAGACGTACAGCCGAGTCCGGAATGTTGACGGTCAACCAAGTCTCAGTGAACACGAGCACACAGCAGTCACGCACCGTCCGGTTTGTAGATCTCAGCAAGCGAATGTAATCCATTTTGTTGTCCAGCGATCGAACATTCGCCAGAAGAATGGAAGGCACGGCCGGGCGAGCCGGGTTGGCCGCCAGCCTGGCCCGGACGCCCCCACGCTTGCCCCTCTTCAGCCTCCTCGCACACCGCTTTCGACGCTTCCCAACCGGGGGAGGAATAGCAGACGAGTCCGGCGACGCTTCAGGACGTAGCAGTCCGAGCTCCTTTAATGTCCCCGCATCAAAGTCCAGAACTCGACAAAACTCGCTTTCGCCGATGTCGAGCAGAACCTTCCTGCCGTACTTGTAGCACGACTCAGTACGACGAGACGAACGCACAAAACTGCCGGTCAAACACTCATTTGACGAACAAAACACCGTTCGGGCGGGACAGAGAGAGGTCGCTGCGTATGCACGCGCCGCCATCTTGAACGTTGGTGTACTGATGTCACGGTGTTGAAAGAGTTTTGCAGCCCTGTCCTAGAAACACTTTTCATAAACTGCCGGCCATTCTATTCACCACGGGAGTTCTCCTCGATCGTCATGGTGGCTGTTTACATTCCACCACACGCACGTGCGAGTGAAGCCACGCAGATGCTGGCTGACCAGGTAACAGATATGGAGAAACTTCTCCCAAATTCACTAATCATTGTTCTGGGTGATCTTAACAGGGCGAACCTCGCACACGAACTCCCCAGATACAGACAGCACGTAACGTGTCCCACCAGAGGGGCACAGACTCTGGACCACTGCTACACCGTGATTAAGGATGCATACCACTCTGCGGCTCGTGCAGCTTTAGGACTCTCGGACCACTGTCTAGTTCATCTGATCCCGGCCTACAGGCAGAAATTAAAAACTTCTAAGCCTGTGGTGAGGACTGTGAGGAAGTGGGCAGTGGAGTCAAGGCAGGACCTCCAAGCCTGCTTTGACTGGACGGATTGGGGAGTTTTCGAAGCTGCAACTTCTGACTTGCATGAACTCACTGACACTGTCACATCATACATCAGTTTTTGTGAGGATCTGTGTGTGCAGACTAAGACCTTCTGCACGTACAACAACGACAAACCTTGGTTTACACCGAACCTCAGGAGGCTGCGCAAACTCAAGGAGGAGGCCTACAGGAGCGGCGACCGCGACCTGTTCAAGCAGACCAGAAACACACTGAACCGAGAGGTCAAGAAAGCCAGGAGGTGTTACGGGGAGAACCTGAAGAGACACCTCTCTGCCAATCCTGATCCCTCAACAGTGTGGAAAGGTCTGCAGAGCATCACGGGCTTCAAGAAACGAACCCCCCGTCCTGTGGAGAGCCCAAGGCTTGCTAACCAGCTAAACAAGTTCTACTGCAGGTTTGATCGGTCCTCCCACACAACGGGACTTCCTGCAGCACAATCTACATACGCAGAGGCCGCGCCCGCACTCCAGATCCGCGAGGAGGAAGTGCGCCAGATGTTCCGGAGACAAAAGACCAGGAAGGCACCGGGCCCAGACGGCGTGTCACCTTCCTGCTTGAAAGTCTGCGCTGAGCAGCTGGCGCCCACCTTTGCACGGATCTTCAACCGTTCTCTGGAGCTGTGTGAGGTGCCCTCGTGCTTCAAGAGCTCCACCATCGTTCCAGTGGCCAAGAAGCCTACCGGGCAAACAGGTCGGTGGATGATGCGGTCAACATGGGACTGCACTACATCCTGCACCACCTGGACTCCCCAGGAACGTACGCCAGGATCCTGTTCGTGGACTTCAGCTCGGCGTTAGACACCATCGCTCCTGACATCCTCCAACAGAAGCTCATCCAGCTCGCGGTGCCTGCCTCCACCTGTCAGTGGATCACCAGCTTCCTGACCAACAGGAGACAGCGTGTGAGGCTGGGGGGCATCACATCTGACACCCGGACCACCAATTCTGGAGCCCCTCAGGGGTGCGTTCTCTCCCCACTGCTCTTCTCTTTCTACACCAACGATTTCTCCTCAGGTGACTCTCCTGTGAAGCTCCTGAAGTATGCTGACGACACCACTCTCATCGGACTGATCCAGGACGGTGATGAGACTGCGTACAGACAGGAGGTGGAGCGGCTGGTCCACTGGTGCAGCCAAAACCACCTGGAGCTGAACCCGCTCAAGACCGTTGAGATGACAGTGGACTTCAGGCGAGACCCTTCACCACCTTTACCCCTCACTATCCGCAGTAATACTATTCTCTCCACGGACACCGTCAAGTTCCTGGGAACCACAATCTCTCGGGACCTGAAATGGACCGGCCACATAGACTCTGTCCGGAAGAAGCCCCAGCAGAGGCTGTACTTCCTGAGACAGTTCAAGTAGTTCAACCTGCCGCGAGAGCTTCTGAAGACCTTCTACACTGCCATCATCCAGTCTGTCCTCTGCACCTCCATCACTGTCTGGTTTGGATCGGCCACCAAACAAGACAAGCACAGACTGCAACGGACAATCAGGACTGCAGAAAAGATAATTGGAATCAACCTCCCATCTATCCAAGACTTGTACCTCTCCAGGACCAGGAAACGTGCAAGGAACATCTCTACAGACCCTTCTCACCCAGGTTGCAGTCTGTTTGAACTACTCCCCTCCGGACGGCGTTATAGAGCTCGGTACGCCAAAACCAGCAGACACAGAGACAGCTTCTTCCCCCAGGCTGTTGCTCTGATGAACTCACACCACTCTTAGAGTCTCAGAGTCATTACTGTGCAATAACATCCTGCTCTCCACACCTTTTTTGAATTTGTCTACACTGTTTGTACTTTGTGTCCTCTCTGCATCCATTGCAGCCTGGTCATCCTGGATAAGGGACCTTCCCATCTGTGGTCTCTTCTCAAGGTTTCTCAGTTCCCCTAGCTGGAGTTTTGAGTTCTTCCTTGCCCTCTTGGGAGTTTAAGATCAGGGGATGTTTGAGAATGTTTGCCATTTTTCACATGTCCTGAGTGTTGTTAGTCACCTAAATGTTGAACAGAGGCTGTGATTTACCGAAGTCAAATTCCTTGTTTGGCACGCTCAAACATGGCGAATAAAAAACTCTTGAATCTTGAATCTCTTGAATTTAACATAACGCCTGAATGAAAATAACATACACGGTGGTATTTTGGACTCAATTAGGGCTTTAAGTCTCTTTAGCTTCCTAGTTATATCATTTGGCAAGTGGTATTTAATATAGTCTAAAATCAATGTTAGATCGGTCGCCAATTGGGTCCACGTTTTTCTCACAGTATTTCCCATTGTGTCTTTCCAAAGGTTCTAAATAATAGTTCGACTTCACTATTACTCAGCACCACAATGTTATTAAATTCTTGTTTTATACACCGGAGACGAGCAAAGATCTTGCATTTATGGGCGAGCTCGTCCAAAATGGCAGCAGCCGTGTTGCGGATGTTTTTAAGAGGGGCAGATGTTCTAAAATAAAAGAGCATGGTCGATAATGTGTGGAGGAAGTTAGCATTGCATAACTCAGCCATTACTGTTTCATAATTTGCATAGAAATAAAAGGGTGCTAATGGTACGTCAAACGCTTTGTGTGGCGGGCTCCATCTAGTGTGGAAACTGAGAAGAGCAACAGAGTTGAGCTCAAGCTTCTTGTGCGGGCCATATTCAATTATGTTTTCAGAATTTGCCGCGGGCCAATAAAAACTGGCCCGCGGGCCGTAGTTTGGAGACCCCTGGTTTATACCATTCTGCTAGTGGCACGTTCACTATTGTTTGAAAAACCCCACATTCGCTATTAAACACTTGTAGCGTCAGATACAGTAGATCGATTAGTAGCTCTCCATCTTCTGTCCCATCAGTAGTTTGAGGAGAAACTTTAAGCCGTAAAAAACATTTCCCGCTGGCTGTAATTCTTGAAACCCATGTTATGTTCAGCTCACCTTGTAATCCGTATTCATCGAGATATTCAGTCAAAACCTTGGGTAGGAGTTGATTTAAAACACATTTGAGTTCAACAAACCATACGTGCTGGCTGGCTCACAGTCGTTGGATGGTCCAGACCCCACTTGGCTTCTCATGAAAAAAGATAGCTCACCGACCTCATAAAAAAAATGTAAATCCCCACAGAGTCTCCGCTGTCAGATACCAGTTCTGCTCAAGTTTTTCTGTAGGAGGCTGTTGCATACGTTTTAGATACATTTGCCTCTTTCTAGGAGCGTCTAGCAATCCATCAGGGCCTTTACGGCAAAGATGAATACTGACCGGTGTTTCCGCTATCATGATTTGAGCTTCAGGTTTGCAGTTTAACACCAAAGCTTTAGCTTAGCTCTGTGAACTCAGCGCGCAATACTCTCCCGTAATATAACAGCACCAGCAGGTCCAGCCCCTCACCCCAAACCACACCCCTGTGTATCACGTGTTTTTTAGTCAGGACATGTTTTTAACTTAGGCTACTTTCCTAAAACTATCTGAACAAAAATGTAACATACGATATATGTTGGCGGTACATCAAATATACTGAAATATAAGGCCTTCAGAGGCCTTCATTTGTCTCCCTCCAAAAATAAATGCTCCCACCATCTAGTCTCTGCCTTTCAGATAACTGCGGCAGCACAGTAAACGACGCTTAAATGACTCTACTTGTATGTTAAATTTCCTTCAGATGTCTTGACTCTCTTTAGATGTCTTGTTTCAACAAAGTTAGACAGAGACAACTCGGACCCAAACAACGCTTTAATGACTCCACCTCAGCTCACTTTTGTATGTAAAAACAGGTGCAGCAACACAGCTCTTCAACAAAACTCCCCCCTTGACCCACCACTGATAGCTCAGATGTATCACTTCTTTGGTTTGTTTGACTAAAAAATGGATGCAAATCTATTTTATCAATGGTTGTTAGAAAATCTGACTCTACAGCCGGCTGATACAGGCCCCAAACATGACCAGACATAACCCCATCCAAAATGGCGCCATCAAACCAAAAATGGCGACAACGCCCCCCTCTTGACTGGCGTTATCTTGGCGCCAGCCAGACTGGCGAGGGTTTATTGCCCCGTTTATTGCCCCTATATTTACATACACGGGTTTATTACCGGTTTATTGCCTACCTCATTTGCATACAATAGACATCAAGGCTACACATAGTGTGTGTGTCAACTGATCATCACCTGGTGGTGGGTTGGCTCCGATGGTGGGGGAAGATGCCGGTCCGACCTGGCAGACCCAAACGCTCTGTGAGGGTCTGCTGGGAACATCTGGCAGAATCCCCTGTCAGGAAGAGCTTCAACTCCCACCTCCGGCAGAGCTTTTCCCACATCCTGGGGGAGGCGGGGGACATTGAGTCCGAGTGGACCATGTTCCGCGCCATTGTTGAGGCGGCCAACCGGAGCTGTAGCCGGAAGGTCGTTGGTGCCTATCGTGGCGGCAATCCCCGAACCCGCTGGTGGACACCGGCGGTAAGGGATGCCGTCAAGCTGAAGAAGGAGTCCTATCGGGCCGTTTTGGCCTGCGGGACTCCGGAGGCAGCTGACAGGTACCGGATGGCCAAGCGGAACGCGGCTTCGGCGGTTGCTGAGGCAAAAACCCGGGCGTGGGAGGAGTTTGGCGAGGCCATGGAGCATGACTTCTGGACGGCTTCGAGGAGATTCTGGTCCACCATCCGGCGTCTCAGGAGGGGGAAGCAGTGCAACGTCAACACTGTTTACAGTGGGGATGGCGTGCTGCTGACCTCGACTCGGGATGTTGTGAGTCGGTGGGGAAAATACTTCGAAGACCTCCTCAATTCCAGCTACACGCCTTCCATTGTGGAAGCAGGGCCTAGAGACTCTGAGGCGGACTCTCCAATATCTGGGGTCGAAGTCAGTTAGGTAGTTAAAAAACTCCTCGGTGGCAAGGCCCCCGGGGTGGATGAGATTCGCCCAGAGTTTTAAAGGCTCTGGATGTTGTGGGGCTGTCATGGCTGACACACCTCTACAACATTGCATGGACATCGGGGACAGTGCCTCTGGATTGGCAGACTGGGGTGGTGGTTCCCCTCTTTAAGAAGGGGGACCGGAGGGTGTGTTCCAATTACAGGGGAATCACACTCCTTAGCCTCCCTGGTAAGGTCTATTCAGGGGTGCTGGAGAGGAGGGTCCGTCGGGAGGTCGAACCTCGGATTCAGGAGGAGCAGTGTGGCTTTCGGACTGGCCGTGGAACAGTGGACCAGCTCTACACCCTCGGCAGGATCCTCGAGGGTGCATGGGAGTTCGCCCAACCAGTCCACATGTGTATTTGTGGACTTGGAGAAGGCGTTCGACCGTGTCAAGCCAACTGATAAGGGCGGTTCGGTCCCTGTATCACCGATGTCAGAGTTTGATCCGCATTTCCGGCAATAAGTCGGATTCGTCCCCAGTGAGGGTTGGACTCCGCCAAGGCTGCCCTTTGTCACCAATTCTGTTCATAATTTGTACGGACAGAATTTCTAGGCGCAGCCGAGGCGTTGAGGGGGTCCAGTTTGCGGACCTCAGCATCGCGTCTCTGCTTTTTGCAGACGACGTGGTGCTGTTGGCTTCTTCAGGCCGTGATCTCCAGCTCTCACTGGATCAGTTCGCAGCGGAGTGTGAAGCGGTCGGGATGAGGGTCAGCACCTCCAAATCCGAGTCCATGGTCCTCGGTTGGAAAAGGGTGGAATGCGCTCTACGGATCGGGAATGACATCCTTTCCCAAGTGGAGGAGTTCAAGTATCTTGGGGTCTTGTTCACGAGTGAGGGGAGGATGGAGCGCGAGATCGACAGGCGGATCGGTGCAGCGTCGGCAGTAATGCTGTACCGTCGTGGTGAAGAGAGAGCTGAGCCAAAAGGCAAAGCTCTCAATTTACCGGTCGATTTACGCTCCTACCCTCACCTATGGTCACGAGCTATGGGTCGTGACCGAAAGAACGCGATCCCGGATACAAGCGGCCGAAAGGTGATTCCTCCGCAGGGTTTCCGGGCTCTCCCTTAGAGATAGGGTTAGAAGCTCGGTCATCCGGGAGAGACTCAGAGTAGAGCCGCTACTCCTCCACGTTGAGAGGAGCCAGATGAGGTGGCTCGGGCATCTCATCAGGATGCCTCCTGGACGCCTCCCTGGGGAGGTGTTCCGGGCATGTCCCACCGGTAGGAGACCCCGGGGATGACCCAAGACGCGCTGGAGAGACTATGTCTCTCAGCTGGCCTGGGAACGCCTTGGGATCCCCCGGGATGAGCTGGATGAAGTGGCTGGGGAGAGGGCAGTCTGGGAGTCTCTCCTAAAGCTGCTGCCCCCGCGACCCGACCCCGGATAAGCGGAAGATGGATGGATGGATGCATGGATGGATGGATATATTAAAATTGTTATATATTATAAATATAAAATATATTATATTATATTACCGTTTTTTTCCATGTATAATGCGCCCCCATGTATAATACGCACCCTAAAAATGGCATGTTGATGCTGGAAAAAAGCCTGTACCCATGTATAATACGCGCCCAATTTTTTTTTTTTTTTTTTTTAAGTCCCAATGATCGTCACACACGCAGGGAGGATATGGGTCCCATTTTTATAGTCTTTGGTATGGTCTTAACTAGGCTGGATGTATTTTTTTTATTGGCGTGGATTTCTCCGACTGCCCGTAAAGGCACCACCGCGATCAGATGAAAAGAGAGGAAAGTGACGTGCGGACATGTGAAAAAGGCGGCTCTGTATGGGAGAGACGTTGAAGAGGAATAAAAACACCCTTGGAAACCAAAACTTGCCCCTCGTCGTGACTCGGAGCCGCAACGAATGTTTCGGATTTGTGTAGGGTACATTGTGACAGCAAACGAGCAGGTGATCGAGCAAGCGTCTGATACGAGAGCATTGCGTTTGTATGGAGCGTGTTTGAAGTGAACAGCAGAGACGAAAGGAACAAGGCAAAGTGTTGTGAAATAAAATATTACCTGTAATACGCATTTTGTTATTTGCTGATTGTATTAAACTATCACATTCATTGTCAGTCAAGAAGAGAAGAGGACTATTATCCCTTCTTTGACGAAATGACCAGAGCACAGTACAAACACACTATTGTCGGTCAGTCCTGTTGTTGGTTTTGTTGTACCATGATTTTCTTTAAAAAAAAAAAAAAAAAAAAAAAAAAAAAAAGAAAATTAAAAAAAATTTGTACCCATGTATAATGCGCACCCCAGATTTTAGGACAATAAATTAGTTAAATTTTGCGCATTATACACGGAAAAAAACGGTAATTGCAGGGAAAATGACCCCAAAAAAAAACAAAAAAACAATTTATTCAGGTTTGGCGGGCCGGATTAAATGGCCCCGTGAGCCGGATGTGGCCCGCGGACCGTAGTTTGCCCATGTCTGTATTGACCCCTAATCATGCCTCCAAAGAAAGCAAGTGGGAGCAGTAAAGCCATCCTAAAACACAAAGACGCTCTTAAAGCAATGCGACAGTGAGCGCCCGGCGCGCTGCGGTTGCGCGATCGGACCAAATTAAGCTCCCTGCGCACTGAGGTCCACTTAAATTTTGGAAAGTACATCAGGACTTTAAAAATATTTTCTAAAGTTCAGCGCAGAACTTTCTGTAACAATAATGCAACCAGCGCGGTGCAGTTGCGCGGTCGGTGGCGCGCTACGGTTGCGCGTTCGGCGGTGCGCTGCAGTTGCGCGATCGGACAAAATTAAGCTCCCTGCGCACTTAGGTCCACTTAAAATTTGGAAAGTACATCAGGACTTTAAAAATATTTTCTAAATTTCAGCGACGGCTCCTGTTAGGGTTGATAGATTAGTTTCATCCTATGCTTATGTTGGAATGTAACCTGTAATAATTAACTAAACGTTACTCTTATGAGGCGAAATCACATCAAGCGGCAAACATTCCGATCAAATATATCATCTTGAAGAATCGGTGAAAGAATACATCCAAATAAAGTAATCAAAACGGCAACACGGTGAGGGATATCTGAAAATCAGAGCAGAGTTTTAACTCACAAACACCTGGTGACAGAGGTAAGGAAACAGGAAACACTTCCTTAAAGTAAGCCTTAAGAACTTTACAGGTTAAGGTTAGTCGCAAACAGGTGGTGCATCAATGTCCTTGAGCATCCTGCATTGTTTGAAAATGAGAATGGTCGCTAGTTTCAATCCCTGCTATTTGTACAAATCATATTCAAAATACATTTTTTACAACAAACTTGAGAGCCTCCCCTTCATTTTCAATGGGAACAGTGTTGTTGGTCTCCCTTTTTTTGCTAGTGCGTCATAGTCTGGAGTAAAATTTGTTGTGGCAATTCTTAGGAGAGATCCGAGGTGTTGGTCCGTTTACCTAGATCTGTGACGGTTGATGTTGATGTTCATGTGGCTGAACGTCACGTCGCGTAGGTCGAGCCAAATTGTCCACTCTTTTTTAAACACTCGGCACTCAGTGTCCACCTTGCTTTTCCTTGGGCCACTCATTTTAATGGAAGGATTCCAGGGGAAGGTTTGTGGGTGGCTTTAGCGTAAAACTGTATCTGAGAGCTCAGCGCGCGAATTACAAGAATGCTGACGTCACAGCCCACGCTCTAAATTCGGCACTGATAGAAATAGAGCGTGAGTGCGGCGTGTCCGTACTACTGAGTATGTACACGCACTTGTGTGTGCACCGAGCTTTCTGACACGGCTTCCGGTAGTAAATGCGCAGGCGAGCGGTTCCCCATCTACTGGGGAAACGCAGTCATTGCAGGCAAAATGACCCAAAAAAAATGTTTAATAATACAATTTATTCAGGGTTGGTGGGCCGGATTAAACGGCCCCGTGGGCCGAATGTGGCCCGCGGGCCGTAGTTTGCCCATGTCTGCCATACGTGGACTTCAGTGAAAATGTAAATAAAACTGAACCCTTCCAGATTTCAATTACAGTAGTCCCTCGTTTATTGCCGATAATTGGTTCCTCGACCACCCGCAATTGGTGAAAATCCGCAATGTAAAGAAAATATATTGTTACAATATCCATAAATTACTTTTATAAACCTTTATTGTATTTTTAAAAACTGAATTGTACTTTGAAATGTTTTTTTGTATTTTTAAACAGTTTTGTAAACATTTGGGCCACTCATTTTAATGGAATTCAAACAGATTTTCATAAAAAATCTTTTTATTTAAATAAATAAGAAAATAAAGAAAATAAATGGCAGTAAATATATTGTTACAATATCCGCATAAGACTTTTATGAACCTTTATTGTAGTTTTATACGCCTTGTTTTTTTAAACACTTTTTTGTATTTTTAAAAATTTATGTAAAATTGTTAAAGTCAAACTGAATAGTTAAATTTTGCGCATTATACACGGAAAGAAACGGTAATTATATTGCTGAATTGACGGCGGCTCGGTGGTGCACTGGGTAGCACGTCCGCCTCACAGTTAGGAGGGTGCGGGTTCGATTCCACCTCCGGCCCTCCCTGTGTGGAGTTTGCATGTTCTCCCCGGGCCCGCGTGGGTTTTCTCCGGGCACTCCGGTTTCCTCCCACATCCCAAAAACATGCTTGGTAGGCCGATTGAAGACTCCAAATTGTCCCTAGGTGTGAGTGCGAGTGCAAATGGTTGTTTGTCTCTGTGTGCCCTGCGATTGGCTGGCAACCGGTTCAGGGTGTCCCCCGCCTACTGCCCGATGACGGCTGGGATAGGCTCCAGCACTCCCGTGACCCCCGTGGGGACTAAGCGGTTCAGAAAATGGATGGATGGATATTGCTGAATTGCAATTCCCCATGCAAAGAACATTGAGCAGGTCCACTTTGGCAGAGATGTTATTGTTGCCTCAACCCACTCTGCTGCATGCCTGCAATCACGCAGAACACGCTCTTCATCTGAGTCCAATACGGAAAAATAGAATAGAGAGAAATATATAAAGAAAAAAAGGATTTCTGTACCTTAGCTGCTGTACTGCCAGTACCTGACCATTAAGTGCTGCAAAAGGCATACCGCTCTCTACTGGTGTGTTCACACCAGCAGCTAAATAGCAATGCAGATCCCCAACATGAAACACAAGCCTCAAATGGGACTAAAACAAAATTAAGATTAGACCTTATTGTCATACAACCTTCCTTTTCTTCAGCCTGAACACTGGTGACACTTTAGCTCGCCGTGACTCGGACTCGCCGTGACTTTGGACAAAGCCACGAAAAATCATCTCCAGTATCACAAGCGAATTGGAACATGGCGACCAAATGCAGCTTGGACCAGGGTTTATTGAAGGGAAAAGGGTGGTGGAGGAGAGGATGAGGGGAACAAACAGGCAGGAGGACATAGCAGGACTAACTGGGAGGCAAACAGGAAAACAGGTAGGCGCAAACAGGGAGGACAATAAGACTGACTAACAGGACGATCCAACCGGGAATGACATGCAGGCAGGACTTAAATCAAGACTGGTAACGAGAGACAGGTGACGGCGATTACAATGTTTACGGGTCGACAAAGGCGGGGAGGGGCGAAAGCGCAAATGCGGGACAGAGACACAAACGGACACCATGACAACAATGTGAAGTGACACACGAGGAGAGAAACATGGATAAGCTCCACTTGGCGTGATGATCCGCGCCACGGAGGAGCGGAGATGTGATATCCAGCTGAACTGAATCCCAGAACTCCTCAATGTTAACTTCACCACTGACGTTTTCTGGGACATTTTTAAAGTCAAAGTCAAAAAGTCAAAGTCAATGTTACTAACTGGAAAAAAATAAAACATATTATTTATCTAGTTTTGAATGATATTATATAATTTACCCTCCAACACATGATATACCGGGACTAACCAGGAAAGTTGAACACTCCTTTTTTGTGCAGTTCCATGACAACTACTGGAGGATGGTAGCCACAGCAAACACATCCATCCATCCATCCATCCATCCATCCATCCATCCATCCATCCATCCATCCATCCATCCATCCATCCATCCATCCATCCATCCATCCATCCATCTTATTACTATTATATCCATCCATCCATCCATCCATCCATCCATCCATCCATCCATCCATCCATCTTCTATAGTCCAAGTGTAGGACCAACAGACTGCTGAACTTCTTTGTTCCTTAACAGGGTAGTGGTTCTTAACCTTGTTGGAGGCACCGAACCCCACCAGTTTCTTATGCGCATTCACCGAACCCCTCTTTAGTGAAAACATTATTTTTTTCAAATTCAAGACATCAATATTTATTACTGGTGCACAAAATAAGCCGTGCATGAACATCACCTTGTTCAAAGAACAAAACCAACACAATGCATGAACTCAAAACAAATTACATACCTGCAAATCAGTGTGACTTCTGCTGTTGCCTTTGCGAGACCAGTACATATATGCGCCGTCAAGAATTTACACGAGAAATCAGGTGTGTTTGGACCTCTGCAGTGGAGGCTCTGCCGAACCCCTGAGACCGACTCACAGATCGAACCCAGGTTAAGAACCACTGGTCCAGAGAATGACTTTCAACGCTTATTTATTACTTGTATTTATTATGCAGCACTTTAGTTATTACTCAATGCTCTATCTATTGCTCACTTGTGTCATTGTTTTGGCGATTGATTTGGCCCACATGCAGGAAACCAACTCAGAAGTTCAGAATGAGTGATGAGTGTTTATTAGAGGAGATGCGGTGGAGGCTGAGCAGGAGGATCTGAGCCAGGAGCAAGGAGCGGGAGTGGCAACGGCGAAGCGTGTGCAGTTCAGCCAGACGGGGTGGATCTTGGCGGTGAGCCGTGGAGGGAATCTGCGAGCAAAACACACAAGTCTTGGTCAGAGGATTCGACGTGGCTGTGGCGGGGATCTTACTGCAGACCGGAGGATCAGGAGAACGTGGCGTCGATGAGCAAGAGGGTATCGAGGAGCTAGAGGCACAACTGTGGAGGTGATCACAACAGGTAGGACACTCAGGCGGCGAGCGGTTGACAGCGTGCTCCTTAAGAGCCCTCCCCTAACAAGCCTGATGAGCCGCACCTGGGACCTCTGCCACTCTGCTCACGGTTGCTCCCTGTGGAAAAAGGAGGTACACCACCCCGGACCCTGACAACTTGTGCATTACAGTGATCCCTCGCTACTTCACGGTTCGTTTATCGCGGCTTCACTGCATCGCAGATTTTTTCCCAGCCAAAAAAAAGTTGTTATAATAAGAGTTTTAATAACATATTTGCAGTTTTGTACTTTGTTGTAAAATAAGTTGTTATAATAAAATATATAAATTAGGGATGCACCGAAATAAAAATTCTTGGCCGAAACCGAAAACCAAAAATGAGGAAACCAAGGCCGAAAACCGAAAACCGAAACACCGAAAGAAATGATTATGTCAGTTATTAGAACCACAGCATTTATTGCTACATGTGTACTAACCTCACTAAAATCAAGGCATTGCAATAAACCAGTTACAAAAGTATGAGAATATTTATTTAGCACTGACATTACAACAATGCACAATATAAATGAAAATTCAAAAATAAAATAAAAATAAAATGTTTAACTTGACCCCACTCGTGTACATTAAATAATAATTTACAGGCTTATAACTGACTGGCCTGCTGAAAGACTGTAAAATTAAATATGTTCTCTTATAAAAACACAAAGTGCATAAGTCAAGTGCCTTTTACATTTTGTTCTGTGTACACAACATAAAAGTGTATCAAAACAATGGTTACCATAGCCTTTATCAACAACAAATCCACCAAGAATTGTGGATGCACAAACTTAACTTGCCTTTTCAAAAACGTCCGCCACAGACGGAGTGGGCGTGCTCGGTGTCAGTTTCCTTTTCTGTGTCGCCTTCTTCTCATATTCAGAATGGCGATCGGGATGTGTGGATTTCAGGTGATGAATTAAACCCGACGTGGAGAAACTTTTTGCAGATTGAAATTTCAGCATTGCATGTTTTGCAAATCGCTATCCGTGGGTCTTTCTCTGAGATAGTGAAATCAGTCCACACCGCAGACATGCTGGCTCTTATCCCGTTTTCCCGCGTGCTGGCTGCGCTGTTTGCTTACGTCATCACAAGTTTCGGCCGTGTTGTTTCGGTGATTTAGGTCTTTCGGCCAAAAACCGAAAATGCACTTTTGGGTCATTTTCGGCCGAAAATCTTCGGTGGCCGAATTTTTGGTGCATCCCTAATATAAATATATAAAACATATTTACAGTATTGTACCTTGTTATAAAAAGTTGTTATAATAATGAGTCCTAAAATCATATTTACAGTATGTATACTTTAGCTACATCTACGTATATATACATCTACAAAATGTGCATAGCGCTGCTATGGTAACTTATGACCACTAGAGGTCCCTGTTTAACCAAGGTTAACAACAGAACGTCACATCTACACTAGATGAGATAATCGCGACAGGGAAACTCGCAACAGAACAGTGGACAATGGAACAAATTAAAACAAGCTATGCCGACGTGTTCACTGGAGATGGATGTCTGGAAGGAAAATATAAAATAGAGATAGACAGCAACGTGAAGCCTGTACAGCTGCCAAATCGACGGGTCCCTGTTGCACTGATGAAACCGTTGAAGGAGCTCACAGACCTGCAACGCAGCGAAATAATCACCCCTGTTGACTGCAGCACGGTCTGGATCGGCGCTATGGTGGTGGTACAGAAACAGAATGGCAAGCCAAGAGTCTGTATTGATCCTAAACCATTAAACAGAGCATTGAAGCGCAGCCACTTCCCACTTCCAACCATTGAGGACATCTTACCCGACTTGTCAAGAGCCAAAGTGTTCACAGTGTGTGACGTCAAGAGAGGATTCTGGCATGTACAGCTGGAGGAGGAGTCCAGCTATTTAACAACGTTTGCCACTCCCTTTGGACGTTACAGATGGCTGAGGATGCCGATGGGCCTAAGTCCAGCCCCGGAAATATTTCAGCGAAAGCTCACACAGGCCTTGGACAATGTCCCGGGTCTGTACATTGTTGCGGGTGACATCCTGATCACAGGACAAGGGGAGACACAGGAGGAAGCAGAATGGGACCATGATGACAAACTGAAGCAGTTTCTTGACCGATGCAGGGAAAAGAACATAAAAATAAACGTGGAAAAATTCTGATTGAGACAGAAGGAAACCACATACATTGGACACCGCTTGTCGGCCGAGGGACTTAA
Organism: Syngnathus acus; assembly: GCF_901709675.1. NCBI lineage: Eukaryota > Metazoa > Chordata > Actinopteri > Syngnathiformes > Syngnathidae > Syngnathus > Syngnathus acus. The sequence goes on from NC_051092.1 coordinate 16,930,375, forward strand.
GGCGGATCCGGAAAAAGTGCGTGCAGTGGAGCAGATGCCAGCGCCGACAGATGTGAAAGGAGTGCAGAGGCTTCTCGGTACGGTCAATTACCTCGCAAAGTTTTGCCCTCATCTCTCAGACCAATGCAAAATACTGAGGGACCTGACGCACAAAGGATTGGAAATGGACAACAGAGCACACGGAGGCATTCCTCAAACTTAAAGAGACAATAATGAATGCTCCAGTGCTGAAATATTACAATCCGGATGAGGAGTTGTCAGTACAGTGCGACGCCTCAGACACTGGGTTGGGCGCAGCGATCATGCAGAAGGGTAAGCCTGTTGCTTTTGCAAGCAGAGCGTTGACACAAACTGAGCGTCGTTATGCTCAAATCGAAAAATAGTTTTTGGCTATGGTTTTCAGCATGGAAAAATTCCACCAGTTACACACATATGGTCGCAGGGTCACAGTCCAGAGCGATCACAAGCCATTAGAAACCATTGTTAAAAACCCCTACTGAGTGCACCGAAGAGACTGCAGGGCATGATGCTGCGCATTCAGAAGTATGACGTGGACGTTGTGTACGTGCTGGGGAGAGACATGCTATTGGCTAACACACTCAGCAGGGCCTATCTCCCAGAAAGCCTGCCCGTGGAGGATGAATTGGAGACTGTCAATATGGTACAACACCTGGCGATCTCATCGCACAGACTGCAGGACATAAGATCAGCCACGGCCAAGGACAAGACCCTGCAACTGCTCATCCAAACAATGAGCCAGAAATGGCCCACGGATAAGTCTCAGGTACCAAATGAAATTAGGTCATTTTACACGTTCCAAGATGAACTGAGCCACCAAGATGGAATAGTCTTACGGGGGGAGCGTGCTGTCATTCCGGACACTCTGAGGTCGGACATCACTGGGTGATTGCACTCATCTCATCTTGGCGTTGAGGGATGCCTACGGAGAGCTAGAGAATGTGTCTACTGGCAGGGCATCAATGATCAGGTCAAGCAATATGTTGCTAAATGTGGAATCTGCAGGTCAATGGACAATAAACAGCAGAAAGAAACATTGAAGTCACATGATGTTCCGCACAGACCCTGGGCTAAGGTGGGCACGGATCTTTTCGTTCTGGACGCCAGAGAGTATCTCATCACTGTGGATTATTTTTCAAACTTTTGGGAACTGGACTATTTGCCGGACACAAAGTCGACCACGGTGATAAAGAAACTTGAAGGTCACTTTGCGCGCCAAGGCATTCCGGATACGGTGGTCTCAGACAATGGGCCACAATATGCATCCCAGGACTTTAAAAAATTCAGTGAACGGTGGAGTTTCCGGCTTATGACTTCATCACCTGGCTATCCACAGAGCAACGGCAAGGCTGAATCAGCCGTTAAGACAGCCAAACAACTTCTTATCAAAGCCAAAACAGCCGATAGTGATCCTTATCTGGCTCTCCTAGACCACCGCAACACACCGTCACAGGGTCTGGAAAGCAGCCCAGCCCAAAGACTATTCAGTCGCAGAACCGAGACACTGCTACCAACAAAAGAAAGCCTGCTGAAACCACGAGTGGTGCAGATAAGTCGGAATCTAAAGAACAAAGAGCAGTGTCAGAGTGCATACTACAACAGAGCAGCTAAGGACTTGGACATACTTAAAACAGGACTGTGTGAGGATACAGCCACTCGCACCCCACACTGTCTGGAGATTGGGCCGGGTGCTGAAACCGGTGGATGGGAGGTCCTACGAGGTGCAGTTGCTCTCGGGAGGAGTCATAAGGAGAAATCGCAGGCACCCCAGGCGGGCACAGGGAGTGACCCTCAATGACCAAACGGAGATGGATATCAGCATCCCCGACCAAGGGAAATGCAGAGGCAGTTCCTGTTCCTCATAGGATCGCAGCAGGACATACCCTCAGAGGAACTGGGAACGGAAATACCCCTGCCACAACCAGAGCCGGTCGCGTAGTGATACAACCCCAGCGATATAAGGACTATGTGTTGTCACGTTGATCGAATACAGTGTTTTGATTTTTTATGTTGGAACAGTCTACTCTAAATATACAAACAACAACAAAAGTTAGATATTTTCAGTGTTTGCAATGCTTCTGTGTTTTCAGTGTATTTGCAGTGTTTTCAATGCAGCAATCCAGTGTTGATTATTTTCATCAGCTACTTAAATATTCGAGGTGAGCGGTTTTGCACAAATGTTTAGAATATTAAAGAAAAACATTTTGGGGAGGTAAGAACTGTCAGGTCCAAATACCATCAGACATTATTTCACACACTGAAAGAAGAGAAGACAACCAGTCTGAGGAGAAGTACGTATAAGGCCCAGTTACAGTCCTCCACCAATTCTGAGCTTCTCTTCCGCTATCTCCTCTTTTTATTTTGGTTGCCCTGGTTACAAAAGGCGTTGCTACACTAAAGGGAGGGGAGATTGTGGCTGTAGCAACGCTGATTAGCTAACTAACGAATGTTGTGTGGTGCGAGGCCTTGGCCGATTCGTGACCCCAGCAATGCAGTCTGTCCTTAGTTGGTTGGCAGCCTTGTCCTAGGCTGCGATCTCCAAACGTGCTGGGTGCTGTGTCCCTGTAAAACAATGCTCTAGACCAGGGGTCTCCAAACTACGGCCAGTTTTTATTGGCCCGCAGCAAATTCTGAAAACATAATTGAATATGGCCCGCACAAGAAGCTTGAGCTCAACTCTGTTGCACTTCTCAGTTTCCACACTAGATGGAGCCCGCCACACAAAGCGTTTGACGTCCCATTAGCACTCCCCCCCCCCCGGAAGTGAAGCGAACGCGCAGCGTTTGACGTCCCCTTAGCACCCCCCCCCGGAAGAGAAGCGAACGCGCAGCGTTTGACGTCCCCTTAGCACCCCCCCCCCCCCCGGAAGAGAAGCGAACGCGTAGCGTTTGACGTCCCATTAGCAACCCCCCCCCCCCCCGGAAGAGAAGCGAACACGCAGCGTTTGACGTCCCATTACCCCCCCCCCCCGGAAGAGAAGCGAAAAAAAATATTGGCCCCCTTCACGTTAATAAATCTGGCCCTCCTTGCAAAAAGTTTGGAGACCCCTGCTCTAGACTTTCTTGCTAAGTTTCACACAATAATAATAATAAGTAAATAATCAGATACCTCTCGTGCAAACACTCATAGACTTAGACTTAGACAAACTTTATTGTCATTTTGTCTGCACAGGGTGTATACAAAACGAAATTCCGTTGCATACAGCTTACAACAATGAAGTGATATTGCGGTTGAATAAAAATAACATACTATATAAAAATATAAAATAAAACAAGTATAAAGTGCAGCAGTGATAAATATGTAATAGTGCAAGGAAACAAAACAGTATTTAAAAAGTGTGCAGAGGAATGCTAAACCAGGTTGCGTACTTTTAAATTGACATGGATTATAAAAGTTCAGCAAAGTTGGCAGTGCAAGATAGTGGTTCGTAGTGTCATAATGTTCAGTTCTGTGTATGTGTGATGCAGAGTCCAGTTTAGAGTTCAACAGTTCAAATGTTCAACAGTCTGATGACAGCAGGGAAAAAGCTGTTGCAGAACCTGGTGGACCTGCAGCGGATGCTGCGAAACCTCTTCCCAGAGGGCAGCAGGGAGAACAGTCCATGGTGGGGGTGTGATGGGTCACTGATGATGTTACGGGCTCGGGACACGCAGCGCTGAGATGAAATGTCCTGAATGGAGGGAAGAGGAGCCCCGATGATCCTCTCTGCTGTCCTCACCACTCTCCTCACGTTCTTCCAATCGGAGGCGCTGCAGCCTCCACACCACACAGAGGGACAGCTTGTCAGAATGCTCTCTATGGTGCTTCTGTAGAACGTCCTCATGATGGGTGGGGGCAGGTGGGCTCTCCTCATCCTCCGCAGGAAGTACAAGCGCTTCTCTGCCCTCTTGACCAGTGCCGTGGTGTTCACAGTCCAAGTGAGGTCGTCTCTGATGTGGACCCCCAGGAATTTGGTGCTGGTGACCACCTCCACAGCTGAGCTGTTGATGATCAGTGGAGCGTGGTGAGGCTGGTTTTTCCTGAAGTCGACGACGATCTCCTTCGTCTTCTCCACATTCAGGATCAGGCTGTTGTCTCTGCACCAGCCCACCAACTGCTCCACCTCCTCTCTGTAGTCCAGGTCATTGTTGTCTCTGATGAGGCCCACCACCGTTGTGTCGTCTGCGAACTTCACGATGTGATTGGTGGTGAACCTGGGGACGCAGTGTGTCATCAGGGTGAACAGCAGGGGGCTCAGGACGCAGCCCTGAGGGGAGCCTGTGCTGAGGGTGATGACATCGGAGGTGTTCTGTCCGACCCGGACTGACTGAGGTCTATTAGTGAGGAAGTCTAGCAGCCAGTTGCGAAGGGGGGTGCTGAAGCCCAGGTGTTCCAGTTTTCCTACCAGATGCCGTGGGATGATGGTGTTAAACGCTGAACTGAAGTCCAGGAACAGCATCCGCACATGGGTGTTCTTCTCCTCCAGGTGAGCCAGGCTCAGGTGAAAAGCGGAGGAGATGGCATCCTCAGTGGAGCGGTTCTGCCGGTAGGCAAACTGGAACGGGTCGAATGTTGGGGGGAGTCTGGAGACTATGTGTTCTTTAAGCAGCCTTTCGAAGCACTTCATCATGATGGGAGTCAGTGCAACAGGCCGGTAGTCATTAAATGAGGTGATTTGAGGTTTCTTCGGCACCGGAATGATGGAGGCAGTCTTGAAACATGCTGGCACTGTGGCTTGGCCCAGTGAGGTGTTAAAAATGTCTGTGATGACACCAGCCAGCTGACCTGCACATTCCCTGAACACCCGCCCAGGTATGTTGTCGGGGCCTGGGGCCTTACGTGGGTTGACTCTTCTCAGAGTCTTCAACACGTCGGCTGAGTTCTTAGTGGTGCTGACGTCCTCGGAGCATTTGTTGATGTAGGCTGACACAGTCATGGCGTACTCATCAATGTCGATCTGATTGTCATATGTTGCTGCTGATTTGAACATGTCCCAGTCAGAGCACTCAAAGCAGTCCTGGAGTGCCTCCATGGCCCCCTCAGACCACACCCTCACCTGCTTCACTGTGGGTTTTGCTCTGATCAGCAGGGGCCTGTATGCAGGGATTAGCATAACAGATAGGTGGTCTGAAGAGCCGAGGTGGGGGCGGGGGGCTGCTCTGAATGCATCTTTTATATTGGTGTAAACCAAGTCTAGAGTGTCCTGTCCCCGAGTTGGAAAATCCCCGTGTTGGTAAAAATGAGGGAGAATAGGCTTCATATTAGCCTGGTTAAAGTCCCCAGCAATGATGAAAACACCCTCTGTGTGCGTGGATTGCAGCTCACCGATTGTCCGATAGAGAACGCTCATGGCCTCTTTAGTATTAGCGCTGGGAGGCACATACACAGCAGTGATGGTAATAACAGTAAACTCCCTGGGCAGGTAGAAGGGTCTGCAGTTAACAGTCAAAAGCTCGATGTACGAAGAGCAGTAGCTGGCGACAGATCTAGCATTTTTACACCAGTTGTTGTTGATGTAAACACACAGCCCACCCCCTCGGGATTTACCGAACACTCCAACAAACATTAAGTAAATGTGAGATAACTTGCATGAAGTCTACTTAAACAAACATTGAGTAAATATGGGATAACATATGTGCAACTACTTCAACATGTACCGTTCTTTTCCATGTATAATGCGCCCCCATGTATAATACGCACCCTAAAAATGGCATGTTGATGCTGGAAAAACCCTGTACCCATGTATAATACGCACCCAAATTTTGACTCCTACTTAAGTCCGTAAACGTAAAATTATTTCAGAAAAAAGATCATCTTTGGGAACAACCGGATGTTATTCTGCCGGTCAGTATCACTGCGCATGCGCTAGCAAACTCGATAGCGAAGAAATGTTTCGGATTTGTGTAGGGTACATTGTGACAGCAAACGAGCAGGTGATCGAGCAAGCGTCTGATACGAGAGCATTGTGTTCGTATGGAGCGTGTTTGAAGTGAACAGCAGAGAAGAAAGGAACAAGGCAAAGTGTTGTGAAATAAAATATTACCTGTAATATGCATTTTGTTATTTGCTGATTGAAACTGCTAATTAAACTGTGAATTGAAACTAATAGGTAGAGAACTGAACTGAATGCGATGCGCGATTGACGACAAACAAGAAGAAAGGTGATTTCAAGTTTTATTTCGAGGGAGATTTTCTTCAAAAAAAAAAAAATAAATAAAAAAAATGTACCCATGTATAATGCGCACCCCAGATTTTAGGACAATAAATTAGTTAAATTTTGCGCATTATACATGGGAAAAAACGGTATGTCTTTTCTGTAACACTTTATATCAAAGAAAAACTAACCCGGTCAACAACAATTTATGAATAGAAACTACAAGGTTTATTAAGAGAAAGAACTTCTCTCGAACTAAACAAAGAACAAAGGTGTTCTGTTCATAACTAGTGAGGGCCTCTCACAGATAAGAAACGAAGGGAGTCTAAGAACTCCCCGGAGCTAGACAGAGATCTTTGTTTAAGCAAACATATGAGTTCTCCGGTTCAGGCCGACCAGCGCTTCTGCCAAAACAATTATTCCAACAAGAACTCATAACTTTTAAAAGAGAAAGGATGTAACAATATGATCTATTGTTGGCCAACTGGGAACTGTTGAGGGAAGGGGAACGTTTTAAGGGTGGACACGTCCGGTTACAGGGTTAGACTAGCAGTATTGCGTAAGTGTACCAGGAGACAGAAATAAAAGTTATAACCACGTTGGGTTGAATTGAGACCAGAGTGTGTGCCTTGTTTCTGATAACACTGTAAGGATGTGGATTAGTGGTTAGGGATGGAGCACTATGGATGAGTCCGGTCAGAGAATCTTGCATCAACTTTATTCTCAACAGCAGTGAGTATACAGGTTTCCAGGAGTGTATGTTGGTGGGTTTGAGTGTGTACTTGTGTGTGTGTGTGGTGTGTGTGTGTCTGGGGTTTCATAAACGCACACAAATGTCACGGGAAAAAGGGGTTTCGTAAGTCCGTTTTCCTCCCTAAGCGCGAGACCAACAAAGGAGCGCGCAGCGTTCTCATAAGTGTCCCGCTTTCTGAGGAGGCATTCAAGTGCACCTCGGAAAAGTCGGTGTCGGATCAATAGACTTTCGGACAAAGCCGCCCCCAACTGTCCACGTGGCAGTTGAATGAATGGGAGAAAGTCTATTTGGTTGTCCCTTCTTCGTCCTTGTCGTCAACAGCTGGAAGAAGAATGAGTCTGGCGACAGGACGAACATAGATGCGGTCTTTTACCTGAACCGTGGCAGTCCGAATGCGTCCATCTGCTCCTGAATGCGTCAGGGTAATCCGGCCTACGGGCCATGATGCGCGGGGGAGTTGAGGATCCACGATTAGGACAACGTCGCCTATGGAGAGTGCCTTACCATCTTTCCTCCACTTACTACGCTCTTGGAGCCCTGGAAGGTAGTGACTGATGAAGGATGCCCAGAAACGATCGGCGATGAATTGACTGTGCCTCCATCGTCTCCTTCCTAGGTCACTGGGGTCATAGACAGCTTGAGGAAGGGATGAATCGTGACGACCCATAAGGAGGAGGTTAGGTGTGACTGGGTCAGGATCCGAGGCATCTGATGACAAATAGCCGAGTGGTTTTGCATTTAATATCCCTTCAACTTCCACTAGAGTTGTCATAAGGACAGATTCAGGAACAGTCTGGTCTCTAAGGACAACACGGAGCGCAGACTTGATTGATCTCACTTCCCTCTCCCATGTGCCACCAAAGTGCGGCGCACTAGGAGAATTGAATCGGAAGGATATTTGCTGTTCAGCAAGTTGGTCTTTCAACTCAGGTGCCATGGCAACGACGGCTTCACGCAACTCCCTCTCACCACCGACAAAGTTGGTGCCATTGTCCATGAGAAGCTCAAATGGTCTCCCACGTCGAGAAATGAATCTTCTCAAAGACAACAGGAAAGCGTCCGTGTCCAGGCTCTCCAACAGATCCAGGTGTACCGAGCGAGTTGTCATGCACTTATACACTATACCCCACCTTTTCTCAGTGCGGCGACCGATCCTCACTTGAAAAGGTCCAAAGCAGTCAACTCCTGTTGAATAGAATGGTGGCTTATAGAGTCGTAGTCGAGCTGGTGGGTAATCAGCCATCTTCGGTACATCCGGTTTTGCTCTCCATCGTCGACACTCCAGGCATGTATATTGATGCTTTCTAATGGCCTCTCGACCACGAATTATCCAGAACCGGCGTCTGAGCTCAGCAAGCACGCGTTCTGGTCCCGGGTGTAGTAGAGAATCATCAGCATTCTTAATGATGAGCTTAGTCACATGATGACTTGGGTCCATGATAACTGGGTGGATGGTATCCAGGTCTAGTCCTTCAGCATACCTCAATCTACCACCGACTCTCAGCAGCTCTGTGGTTTTGTCGTATTCTGGTGACAGGGATATAAGACGACTGTTTAACGGAAGCGCACGTCCAACTTTGAGGGCTCTCAATTCATCAGCAAAGCAGTCTTCTTGGGCCTTTTGAAGCATAAGCTTCTCTGCTTGAAGGAAATCTGTTGCTGAACACTTTACTGTGGTGTTAGTGTTGGCCGCCCCATGAAGGGAGCTAGCGGTTTCCTGAAGAAGCTCTTGCCAAGTGGAGAACTTACTCAGGTCAGGATGTTGTGTGGGCAAGGCGCTGGAGACTGCTCCCACGAAGGCTGACTTCCTTAACTCGGTAGTGTCTGGTTCTGCCTCAGATGAGGGCATGATGGGCCACTCTCTCTCTGGCAAAAGGAGGAAATGTGGACCTTTGTTCCAGCGGTGATCCTGCACCATCTCTTTCAAGGTGAGTCCTCGGGTTATGTCATCTGCGGGATTGTGTAGACTACCAACATACCGCCATTGAGATGGACTGGTAAGATTCTGGATTTCTGCTACACGTGTTCCAACAAATACTTTGTAGCGGCAGGATTCTGATTTAATCCAGTACAGCACTGTTGTGGAGTCAGACCAAAAAGTGATGTGCTCAGGCGTCACTGTGAGCTCAGTCTCGATCACTTTTGCCAGCTGTGCCCCTGTAAGTGCGGCGCTGAGCTCGAGACGCGGGATGGACAGCTGCTTACGCGGCGCAACTCTCGATCTGGCAAACACAAAGGAAACGAAGACTTGTTGTCTGTCATCCGTTATTTGCATGTAAGCTACTGATCCGTAGGCGCGCTCTGAAGCATCACAGAAGATGTGAATATGACGGGCTGCATTGACGGTATTTCCACTGGCTGGTGAATAGGGACGAGGTAACTTGAGTTGCTGCAGAGTAGGAATTTCCTGCACCCAACTCAACCATTTTCCGAGAAGTTCAGATGGTTGAATCTTGTCATCCCAGCCAATGTTAGCCTTCCACATGTCCTGGACAAGCACTTTACATCTTGTGGTAAATGGCACAATGTAGCCCAATGGGTCGTAAAGCTTGGCAAGGACGCTGTAGACGTTACGTAGAGTGGCAGCTAGAGGCTCGTTAGAGCGATGCTTATAACTCAACGTGTCGCTCAAACAATCCCAGCACAGTCCAAGTGTGGGCTCTTGAAGGTTGTCACTGGCCTTGGACAGCCATAGCTCACTGCTAGTCGATTGTGCTTCAGGGGGTAGGTGTGCGACAACTTCAGGCACATTACTGGCCCATTGTCTGATCTCAAAACCTCCCTTTCTCAGAAGTGCTCGCAAGTCATCGACCAAAGCCTTGGCTTCTTCTGGTTTACTTACACTGTGGAGGCAATTGTCGACATAGAAGGACTGCTCGATCACATGCGTGAGGGGGGAATCTGGAGGTTCGTGGTCTCTGACGTGCTGCTGCAGGGCGAAGACGGCGCAACAGGGGCTACACGTTGTTCCAAATGGTAACACCTCCCATTGGTATATCCGTGGTTCAGACGTTCTTTGCATGTCCCGCCACAGGAAACGTAGGAGAGGTTTGTCTTTTGGCATCAAGCGGATCTGATGGAACATTGACTTGATATCTCCGCTGATGGCGACAGCATGACATCGAAACCGCATCAGGACACCAATCATGGTTGGACCAAGCGTCGGTCCCGGGAGGAGTTGGTCATTCAATGAGAGGCCATTGAAGGAGAAGGAACAATTGAAGACAACTCTGTCCTTTCCATTGTGGTGCACCATATGGTGTGGTACATACCACGATTCGGTGAAAGTTGCGGCCTCTTCCGTAGAGATCTCTGAAACGTAGCCGGCCTGAAGTAGTTTGTCCATCTCCGTACAGTATGAAGCCGCTCGAGCTGTGTCCTTGGCTAGCCGGCGTTCAGTGCAACGTAGGTTGGGCATCACAGCAGCCGGCGAAGCACAAAGTGGGATGACTGGCTGACGCCTCAACAGTGGAGTAGCATAGCGCTGAGTACCGTCAATAGATACGCGTTCAGAGGCTGTCTGTAGGAGGGTGAGAGCCCGCTGGTCTTGCTTAGAACGGGTTGCAGTCTTCTCACTGATATAAGGAACTGTATCGATATGCCAAAGGCGTTCCACATTCCTGATAAGTTCTGTATATGGTGATTCAGTGGCGATGTGAAAACAGTAAGGCTGGTGAGAAGCAACTGGAATGATGTCCGACGGACCTTGCAAGGACCAACCGAGCCTTGTACAGACTGCCATGGGACTGCCAGATGGGCCTGATCGGACGGGCTGTGTTGGTGAGAGCAGATGGGCCATATCTGAGCCGATGAGGAGTAGAGGTTGTGCTCTGTGAATAGGCGTCAAGGGAAGTCCTTTGAGGTGCTCATAGCGCTTCTGGAGAGCTGCTACTGGGTACGTGTGCTCAGACAAGCTAAGACTATCTGCGGTGAACGCATGTCGAATGCAAAACTTCTGGTTTGGCTTGAAGACAGGGGATACATGAACGCTGACGCAGGAACCTTTCAGCTCCTTCACCTCTTGCTGGACGGTCCTAAGATGTAGCGTCTCTGGGTGTTGTGGGAGTTGTAGTTGTTCTACAGCTTGAGGGAGGATAATCGTTCTCTCTGAACCATCATCAAGCACTGCAAATGTCTCAAGGACGCGATCGCCATGATGTAGAAGCACTTTGACAACTTTCAGTAGCACTCTTTGAGGGCTTCTGGGCTGTTCGATGTAGATAGTGGGTGTTGGATTACTAACCAGCAGCACTGTCTGCGAAGACTCTTGGATGGCATCATGCAGAACTGTAAGGTGTTTCTCTTTGCATGTCTTACACGGCCGTTTAAGCGTGCAGGCTGTAGCTTTGTGTGCCCGGCCGCACCTCCAACATCGGTCACCTTCCTGGATCCACTTCTTAATCTCAGCAGGGGACAGTTTCTTGAAGTCGAGACATGAGTTGAGATAGTGCTCCTTATTGTTACAGAATGGGCAATAAGGGCTGAGTTTGAAGGCTTGAGGCTTCGGCCGTGGTCTCTTTGGTGGCTGTCTCCCTTGTACAGAGGAAGACTGATGCGGTCTTATCTCTGGGCTTTGCACGAAACTGTTCTCTCTTAGGTGTAGAAGGCCCGGTAGAGTTATAGAGAAGGGTAGCTCGACTGGCCAGACGCTTTGCTTGAGCCTTCATCTGGAGCCATGCGGCAAAGTCAGGCAGGGAGTAGGTGAGCTCTGAACCGGGCTGCAGGATGCCGCGAACGAGGCAATATTCCACAAATCCATCTCTCTGGGATGGAGACAGTTTGCTTAACAGGCGGTCAACATGGGAACCGCACCGGAGCTCGTAACCTACAGGTCCCTCTAGCGTGCGCAGCATACCGACCAGTGACTGGACCGAGAGGGCAAAGGAGTCAAATGCATCAGCATCTCCAGATTTGATGGCTGGGGAGTTGAGTATTGCCCCTAATTCACTTTGGACCAGTTGTCTCGGTTGTCCGTATTTGTCTTGCAGAGCTCCCACTGCGGCTGTGTATGGTGCCGGGTCATACATGTATGATTTGGCCAACTGCAGAGCACTCGGGAGCTTGAGCTGACCCAGGAGCACTTGATATTTATAGTGTTCGCTGAGATGAGTGTGACTGTTCATCAAGTTGTCGAGTGCCATCTTCAAAAGTGCAAAGTCGCTTTCTTTACCACTCTCAAAGAAGGGAAGTGTTGGTTTGGGAATGCCATAGGATGTAGCAATCAAGGTCTCCATGCCTGGGTAGGTCCAAGGCGGTGCAGCGGGGACGGGTGTTGCAGTTGGTGTAATGGGTTGAGCAAATGGCATTCTAGGAGGTGGTGGCATCACTGAAGTTGCCAGTGGTGGTGTTGTGAAGCTTGTACGGATAGCAGAAACACCTGGATATTGAGATGGGAGACTTGTAATCGGTAGCGTTCCAACTGCATGGCTTGTTACCGTGGGGAGGACGGGCGAGGATGATACACGTCCAGGTGGAAATGCAGCTACTGTTGCTGCAATGGGTGGTGCGCTGACAGGAACACTAGCTTGGGCACTTGTGATGAGATTAGCGGGTGGTGCTACTATCTGTCCAGGGACAGTAGCTGGAGGTGGTATTTGAACGGGCGCTGGAGGTGGCGGTTGTACAGGTGGATGCTGGGTGAGAACGAAGGGCACCCGCGGTGGCTGTGATCGCAGGGACGGCTTGGAGAATGTAGCGGGAGCTGATGAAGTGGACAAGGCATCATCGTCCGTCTCTGATAGGTAGGTCTTCACAAGACTGGCAATTTGTACCTCCTTCTCCAGCTTCTTCAAGCGCCTGCGTCTCCCCATCTCTTTAGCTAGTCTCTCTTTAGCCAAATGTGCCTCTTCTTGTAGCCGTTGTCCTTCCCTGGCTTGGGCATCCAATGCTGCAGCCTCCAAGTCAGCCTTTCTTTCCTCTTCTATTTCCTGTTGTAGGTCTGCAAGCTCCAAACCCTTTATCTCCTCTTCTAATGCAGCTGCTTGTATATCTGATGTGCTTTGACGCAGACTGAGACTGTTTGACCTCTGAGAGGATCGTCATGAATGTGCAGCTGACCGGTAACTTGTCAAACTCCTTGCTCTGGTTGACAGAACCTGGCCTAGTTGTCCTACAGGTGTAGAGGAGGCTTGGGCTACAGGTTGTTGAGAGGGCAAAAGAGTGACTTCATATGGGTCCAAATGTGCAGGTGGACGAGGATCTCTCTTGGGTCGGTCCGATGACTCCCGCTGCTGACAATCAGTTGTTGATTCCATAGTGTCGGGGGAACCCTAATCCGGCTCGAAGGACCATGTAAGGATGTGGATTAGTGGTTAGGGATGGAGCACTATGGATGAGTCCGGTCAGAGAATCTTGCATCAACTTTATTCTCAACAGCAGTGAGTATACAGGTTTCCAGGAGTGTATGTTGGTGGGTTTGAGTGTGTACTTGTGTGTGTGTGTGGTGTGTGTGTGTGTGTGTGTGTCTGGGGTTTCATAAACGCACACAAATGTCACGGGAAAAAGGGGTTTCGTAAGTCCGTTTTCCTCCCTAAGCGCGAGACCAACAAAGGAGCGCGCAGCATTCTCATAAGTGTCCCGCTTTCTGAGGAGGCATTCAAGTGCACCTCGGAAAAGTCGGTGTCGGATCAATAGACTTTCGGACAAACACCATACATTAAACAAGAAGTTGAGCATTGACATACTGTATTTCTGTCTGTTGCAGAACCACACCCACACACCCCACAAACCACACACACCCTTTGTTGGGTTCACAACATTTACCTGAAAAGAATCTCACAGAGGCAGGAGATGTCTTCGATGGCAAGCGACTTCTGCAGAAGGGCGCAAACCAGACACACAGCAAGTGTGGCTGAGATTCACGCTCTTCCTCCAGTTTGGTCGTGCCTTTTATTGAGGAACAACAATGGGGGGAGTCTACATGAATGCATAGTTTCTTAAACAGGAAGGACATCTCATAATTACATCTCATGACCACAGAACAACAGGGATGCTATTATAGAAAGAGCAGTGTGGTCGTCTAATGACTTTAACAAAGTTAAGCAGGAGGGTCTTAGTGCCCCTGGGATGCATACATCCGTGGCGTACTCATGACTTTAGATTAAATAAGACATTCGTCTGCTTTAGCCATCTCATAATAGACTCATGACCTGGTCATGACTAGCTAACGAAGGAGTTTATTGTATAACGCGATTCATGACCCCGGTCATGTGCTCCTTAGCCAGCCATATGCTCCCAAGTCATTATCACGAGGTCAAACTGTCACATACTGTGGAAGATCTTGCACACATAAGTAGATACATAGAATCCAATGATAAAAAGTATATTTTTCCCAACACCCTTCACATGCTTCACACAATACCCTTTTGCCAGTTTGCCTGTATGCCCCTATGAGCCACAGTGCCTGTTACTTTTTTGCCAATAATTCAGTAAAGCAATCAAAACTGAACCACGTCTTCCCTCCTGTATTCTGACCGACACCCGGGGGCGAAAAGAGCATAACCATCCGAACCAACCCCCAATACAGTCCTCAGGCTCCCCAATAATAGCGGTAGCAATTTGCATTATTTTAATGCAATGTTTTTCCTTATTCAGATTTGTTTCAAGACTACAGTTACAGTTAGACTTCACTTTGATGGTTAATGCAGTTATTGCAATTTTGTTGTTTTATCACAGTAGATTGGTTTATTTAGATTTCAAAAAACAGAAGCCATTCATTTACAAATGTGATTGCACTACAATTTACATATTTAAATGTTCAGATATTAAGATGTGATATCAATTTTTGCATCATTTGAATGAGCAACATGCTTTTTCTGTCGAATATATTGTTATAATCATTTGTTTCAGATGTACTGTAATTATTTTCTGTATAAAAATTATATTTGGTGTTCAAAAAGTCTTTTCTCAAACTTGAGACTTATAATCTTATAATCAGAGTCGTCTTACATTCGGTCCAGTACGGTACTTCCACATAATTCATCTGATTTACTTCATTCCACTTTTGACGTATTCCAAATATTCATGTGAGGAGTGCTTGCATTTTTCTGATTCCAAAAATTTTCCGTTTTCTCAAAATTCGCAAATTTCCGGCAGAATTTTCCCCATTCATTCTTAATGGCACATTCAACATTTACATCGTTCCTGTGTGAAATTCACATCATTCAGCTCATACAAAACACATTGAGAGGATTGTCAACATTTCCAAGATTGCCACGGTTAAAAATGTTTACATTTTCACAGTTTGTGCAAAATTTTGCAGTTTCCTTTTTGCCTTCTAATTTCTACATCTTTCAACCGATTCAACCCATTCCAACTTTAAACTCTTCATCTTGTGCCTACCCACTCCAAAACTTCCCACTTACCAAAAGTTAAACATTTTCAATTTTGAAATTCACGCAAAATTTGACAAAATTTTACTTTTCCCTTGTAATTTCTACATTATTTGACCGATTCAATCCGTTCCAACTTCAAACTGTTCAACTTATGCTTACCATATTCACCCCCTTCACCCCCGCCCCCACTTCCACTATGCTTACCTAATTCACCACTTCACCCCCACTTCCACAGTGTGGCGGACATCTTGGAGTGACCCCATAATGAATACAAACTGAACCGCAAATGCCTCAATACAAAAAGGGAAGTGCCCCAAAAAGAACGAAGTACACCAACATGAACAGGAAGTGAACCGGGAGTGCCCAAACCTTAACAGGAAGTGAACCGGAAGTGCCCCAAATCCAACCAGAAGTACCGCAAACAAACTATAAGTGACCTCAATTGAACCAGAAGTGCCCCAAATAAACCGAAAGTGACCTGTATTGAAACGAAAATGACATCAATTGAACCGGAAGGGCCCCCAAACAAACCGGAAGTGCCCCAAATAAACCGGAAGTTACCTGAATTGAACCGGAAGTCCCCCCAAACAAACCGAAAGTGCTGCAGATTTTGTTCTTCCCTTCCAATTTCTCAATTTTTCAACCGATTCAAACCGATCCAACTTTTATTATCTCATGCCTACCTATTCCACAACTTCCCACTTACCAAAAATTCAAAATTGTCAACTTTAAAATTCACATCAAATTTGACAAAATTCTGTTTTTCCCTTCTAATTCCTACATTTGACCGATTCAACCCGTTCCAACTTTAAACATCATTCTGCAGCATTCCCCAAGTATTGTATGTATTTCTTCACCTTCACACACAATTTCTCCAGAAATTTCAAATTCCAGTTGATTAAATGCCGTAATTTGGTTTTAATTTGGGAAAAAAAATCTGCGATGTTGTGAAACCGCGATAAACAAACCGCGATGTAGCGAGGGATTATTAACACCATTTTGGATTTTTGTGTCGTATTGCTCTTGCAACGCCCCTTCCAGTGTGCAAGCCAACCACAGGAATAAAGTTAAGGAATTGTCTTCTCTTTTTATTAATGTACCATTTCATTTTATTACTGTTCCGACTTACACCTTAATTCGGTTTACATCGCCGCGTAGGAACGGAGCAACGTCGTAAACCGAGGACCCCCTGTACTTTAATTGTTACATTTTGTGCACTTGTGTCTTGCCTTATGGGCAGGTTTGGGGAATTCATCATGCTACTGAATACAAATTACATTATGCAATACATGTAATTTTTGTTAGCGACTGGATAAGGACAAAAAATATATATAATCTAAATGATTTTGACCGAGCTTCTCATCTCTAAGTGAGAGCCCGAACACCCTGTGGAGGAAACTCATTTTGGCCCCTTGTATCCAGGATCTCGTTCTTTCAGTCACAAGCCACAGCTCATGACCATAGGTGAGGGCTGGGATGTAGATCGGAGAGTAAATCGAGTGCTTCACCTATCGGCTTAGCTCCTTCACCACAACAGACTGGGACAGACTCCATATCACAGCGGACGTCTGGGTCTGCCAGGTCAGACCAGCATCTGCCCTTACAAAGTCACCACATCACCAGGTTAGGTACTGATCAGTTGATAGCCCCTCTCTTCACCCGAGTGTCCAAAACATGCAACGTCAAATCCAACGATACTACAAAGCCGATCATCTGTGGCCTAGAATGTCCTGGTGCTAAATGCACATAAGGGCACCCTTTTGCTAGAACATGGTGCTCGTTATGGATAATCTGGGACAAGCACAAAAGTCCAGTAACAGAACACCCCTCGGGTTCAGATCAGGGGAATAGGGGTGTTCCTACCAATCATGCCCTTGCCCACGTGAGCATTGCAGTCGTCCAGCAGAACGATGGAGTTCCCAGAGGAATTTCAAGATTCAAGATTCAAGAAGTTTTATTGGCCATGTTTGAGCATGCCAAACAAGGAATTTGATTGGTACATCTCAGCCTCTGTTCAACATTTAGTTGACTAACAACACTCAGGACATGTTAAAGTTAAAGTCCCAATGATCGTCACACTGAAATTTGTCCTCTGCATTTAACCCATGCCCGTGTGATTTTGATCCATCCCCTGGGGGAGAGGGGAGCAGTGAGCCGCGCTCGGGAATCATTTGGTGATCTAACCCCCCAAATCCAACCCTTGATGCTGAGTGCCAAGCAGGGAGGCAATGGGTCCCATTTTTATAGTCTTGTATGACCCGGCCAGGGTTTGAACTCACTACCTTCCAGTCTCAGGGCGGACACTCTACCCCACTAGTCCACTGAGCTGTGCAAAAATTGACAAATATTCACAAACATCCCTTGATCTTAAACTCCCGGGAGGGTAAGGAAAAGCTCTTTACTCCTACTAGGGGAAATGAGAAACCTTGAGAAGAGACCACAGATGGGAGGATCCCTCTTCTAGGATGACCAGGCTGCAGTGGATGCAGAGTGGACACATAATACAGATAATTCAAAATAAAGCGTCGAGAGCAGGATGTTATTGCACAGCAATGACTCTGAGACTCTAAGAGTGGTGTGAGTTCATCAGAGCGACAGCCTGGGGGAAGAAGCTGTCTCTGTGTCTGCTGGTTTTGGCGTACAGAGCTCTGTAACGCCGTCCGGAGGGGAGTAGTTCGAACAGACTTCAACCTGGGAGAGAAGGGTCTGTAGAGATGTTACTTGGACGTTTCCTGGTCCTGGACAGGTACAAGTCCTGGATAGATGGGAGGTTGATTCCAATTATCTTTTCTGCAGTCCTGATTGTCTGTTGCAGTATGTGCTTGTCTTCTTTGGAGGCCGATCCAAAACAGACAGTGATGGAGGTGCAGAGGATAGACTGGATGATGGCAGTATAGAAGGTCTTCAGCAGCTCCCGTGGCAGGTTGAATTTCCTGAGCTGTCTCAGAAAGTACAGCCTCTGCTGGGCCTTCTTCCGGACAGAGTCTATGTGGCTAGTCCATTTCAGGTCCCGAGAGATTGTGGATCCCAGGAACTTGAAGGTGTCTGTGGAGAGAATAGTATTACTGCGGATAGTGAGGGGTGAAAGTGGTGAAGGGTCTCTCCTGAAGTCCACTGTCATCTCCACGGTCTTGAGCGGGTTCAGCTCCAGGTGGTTTTGGCTGCACCAGTGGACCAGCCGCTCCACCTCCTGTCTATACGCAGTCTCGTCACCGTCACGGATCCGTCCGATGAGAGTGGTGTTGTCTGCATACTTCAGGGTCTTCACAGAAGAGTCGCCTGAGGAGCAATCGTTAGTGTAGAGAAAGAAGAGCAGTGGGGAGAGGACGCATCCCTGGGGGGCACCAGTATTGGTGGTCCGGGTGTCGGATGTGATGGTCCCCAGCCTCACACGCTGTCTCCTGTTGGTCAGGAAGCTGGTGATCCACTGACAGGTGGAGGCAGGCACCGCGAGCTGGATGAGCTTCTGTTGGAGGATGTCAGGAGTGATGGTGTTGAATGCCGAGCTGAAGTCCACAAACAGGATTCTGGCGTACGTTACTGGGATGTCCAGGTGGTGCAGGATGTAGTGCTGTCCCATGTTGACCGCATCGTCCACCGACCTGTTTGCCCGGTAGGCAAACTGCAGGGGGTCAGGCAGGGGGCCCGTGACGTCCTTCAGGTGGTTCAACACTAACCTCTCGAAAGATTTTATGACCACAGATGTCAGGGCGACAGTCATTCAAACCTGTGATGGCGGGCTTCTTGGCCACCGGTACGATGGTGGAGCTCTTGAAGCACGAGGGCACCTCACACAGCTCCAGGGAACGGTTGAAGATCCGTGCAAAGGTGGGTGCCAGTTGTTCAGCACAGACTTTTAAGCAGGAAGGGGACACACCGTCTGGGCCCGGTGCCTTCCTGACCTTTTGTCTAACACACCTCCTCCTCGTGGATCTGGAGTGCGGGCGCGGATTCTGTAAGCGAGAGAATAGGTGATAACGATGATGGAGGTGTGGACAGAGCGGTTGTGGGGGGAGGTGAGTATGTTGATTGTGCTGCAGGAGTGTTGTGTGGGTGGACCGTTCAAACCTACAATAAAACCTGTTTAGCTGGTTTGCAAGCCTTGGGTTCTCCACAGGGGGGGTTAGTTTCTTTAAGCCTGTGATGCTCTGCAGACCTTTCCACACTGTTGAGGGATCATTATTGGCAGAGAGGTGTCTCTCCAGCCTCTCCCCGTAACACCTCTTGGCTTTCCTGACCTCTCGGTTCAGTGTGTTCCTGGTCTGCTTGAACAGATCCCGGTCGCCACTCCTCTAGGCCTCCTCCTTGGCTTTTCGCAGCCTCTTGAGGTTCGGTGTAAACCAAGGTTTGTCGTTGTTGTACGTGCAGAAGGTCTTAGTCTGCACACACAAATCCTCACAAAAACTGATGTATGATGTGACAGTGTCAGTGAGTTCATGCAGGTCTGAAGTTGCAGCTTCAAAAACTCCCCAATCGGTGCAGTCAAAGCAGGCTTGGAGGTCCTGCTTTGACTCCACTGTCCACTTCCTCACAGTCCTCACCACAGGCTTAGAAGTTTTTAATTTCTGCCTGTAGGCCGGGATCAGATGAACTAGACAGTGGTCTGAGAGTCCTAAAGCTGCACGAGCCAGAGTGGTATACTACATCCTTTATTACGGTGTAGCAGTGGTCCAGTGTCTGTGCCCCTCTGGTGGGACACGTTATGTGCTGTCTGTATTGGGGGAGTTTTTGTGCGAGGTTCGCCCTGTTAAAATCACACAGAACAATGATTAGTGAGTTTGGTAGAAGTTTCTCCATGTCTGTTACCTGGTCAGCCAGCAGCTGTGTGGCTTCACTCGCACGTGCGTGTGGTGGAAAGTAAACAGCCGCCATGATGATCGAGGAGAACTCCTGTGGGGAATAAAACGGCCGGCAGTTTATGAAAAGTGTTTCTAGGAGAGGGCTGCAAGACTCTTTCAACACCGTGACATCAGTACACCAACGTTGATTAATATAGAAACATAGACCACCTCCCTTTGATTTTCCGGTGAGCTCCGCACTGCGGTTTGCCCGCATTAGCCGAAACCCAGCTAGCTCAACGGCGTGGTGGGGGGTGCATCCGTCAAGCCACGTTTTAACAAAGCACAGCGCGGCGGATCTGCTGAAGTCCGTGTTCCTTGAAGTGAGAAGCAGCAGTTCGTCCATCTTGTTCGCCAGGGAGTGGACATTCGCCAGATAAATTGATGGTAGGGGAGAACGGAACCCTCTCTGCCTCAGCTTTACGAGGGCTCCGGGGCGTTTGCCACGCCGCCGTCCTCGGCATGCTAGCTTGTATAGCACCGCCACTCCGGCTAAAATCTCCGTCAAACAGTCTGGATCAGAGAAAACTGGAGAGAAAATAACAGGAGAAGACTGTCCGATGTTTAACAGTTCTTCTCTGGTAAAAGTGATGGACAGCAGAAGACATAGAAAACACATAAAATAAGACAAAGTAACAGAGAGCGACACACCGAGGCGGCCGTCCGCGGCCCATCATGACGTCCAAGAACTCCCAAAAGGGCAGTTACTCTGAGCTGCTGTTAAGACACGTTTAAAGACACATTTCTATGATATGGCCTTTAATTAACCTGTAGTGGCCGATTCGGCTGGAGTTTGTGTTTTTGCCCCCTCTCCCCATCACCCCCACCCCTCCCCGGCTGGGGAGGTGGTTAGGTGACACCCAAGCTGACAGCGGCTGTCTGGATTCTCGTGAACCAATCAAGTTGGGGGAACTGCAGTGGATTACCCTCCTCGAAGACACTGCCAGGACAATCAAGGGCACCTCCGGCAGCTCTTTGCTTTGACTTGGACATCCACTTTTTCATTGATTTTTCTATGTTATGTATTTTATGGGCCCTCACTGCATCCATTGCAGCCTGGTGATCCTGAAAGGGGGAACCTCCCATCTGTGGTCCCTTCTCAAGGTTTCTCATTTTTCCCCTGGTAGGGTTTTTTTGAGTTTTTCCTTGCCCTTTTGGGAACTTAAGATCAGGGGATGCTTTGAGAATAATTGTCAATTTGTTTGTCTATGTGAAGCCCTTTGAGACTGCTTGTGATTTAGGGCTATATAAATAAACTTGACTTGACTGTTTGATGCATAGGCACAAAAAACACTCAGGACCCCTCTCCAATCCACTGGGCTGAACCCCAATGTACAAGTGCCAAGCCCGGGTGAAATACGTTTGCCCACACCTGCTCTGCACATCGTGGGGAACTCCAGGGTGGAAGAGATCCCAACCCCTTTCGAAAGGACCGGTGCCAGAACCCAAGCTGTGTGTTCTGTGTATCTAGTTGGAACCTATCTGCCTTTCACATCAGTTCGGGCTCCTTCCCAGCCACAGACGTGACATTCCATGTGCCAAAAACTAGCTTCTATAGCCGGTGTTCAGACTGCCAAGGTTTTTATTAAGCATCATCATAAGGGGTTTTTGAGCCATGCTTTGTCTGGTCAATCGCCCAGGACCTGCCAGCTTCTAAGATCAATGGAACATGCAAACCCCTCCACCACGGTAAAGACTCATGAAGTGGACAACGACAACAATAATATCAACTAAAACTAATATTTATAATGATAATATAAAATCATAAATATTGCACTCATAGCAAATACTTGCCGCAGTCTCACTCATTTCATTCATTTAATTGATCAGTAAAAAGATGCAAGATTAACTTGCAAAACCTCTGATGTTGCAGTGACACTGAGTTAGCATTCATAACTTACTTTAAATCTACACAGCCATTTTCCTTGAAATCTTCATTTATTTCACATTAACATTCTGATAAAATACTGTACAGACTTCGAAATTGTCAGTATAGCCTACTTTGATAAATGAAAACTTGCCCACAGAAACCTGAATGTCCATTTGTGATATACAGGTATACATTCTAAGAGGGAACTAAAGTACTATGATATTATTATGTCTCCATTAAAGTCTTAAGGTTAAAATCAATATCTTAACAGAATACTACTGACTGTGGCGCGTAAAATCAAGATTTAGGTGTATGATGTAAAACACTGGTGTCAAACTAATTTTAATCACAGGCTTCATCTGAGGGACACTCCAACACTATACTTCTCGGAGAGACATCAACAAAGTACTGTAATTTCCGGACTATAAGCCGCTACTTTTTGCTCAAGTTTTGAACCCTGCGGCTTGTCGTCCGGTGTATCTATGGATTTTTCATGATTTTTGTGATGAGTCAATCACTTATACACTCGTAAAAAGGCTGTGGACCACTGTTGTGCGGCACCGCTTTGCTGGGCAGAGTGATATGTGACACGGTCACTGAGGAGAAGAGTGGTGTGTTGATCACATGTCCATCCGCCAGGCAAATAGTGCCGTATAATTCACACAAAGAAGAGACAGAACGAGATCAAGACGGACATTACTAAAGAAAGGAAGCTTTTATACACAAACCCTCATTTTGGGGGACAAAAGAAATGCATTTGATGCCGCTTTTAAGTTAAAGGCAGTCGATTTGGCTCTTAACATGCACTGTAGAGGTTTCTTCCGGTCACGAGGGGGAACTGGGCTATTGTTGATGACATCTTGTTGCGTCACCCTTTACTTTATTCATTTCCTGGTCATGTCCACTCTGGAGCTATACGTGTAGCTCGCTAGTTTAATGTAACTTAGAGCTTTATGCGTGAAGAAAATTAGCATGAACATATCCTCATCATGGAAAATGCTCGAAGCATAAAAGCGACAACGAAAGAGACTGAGAAAGTGTATTATTCCAATCGGACACTGAGGAAGACTTCGATGGTTTCCGTGCACAGGAGGAAGATGAAGATGGCTCTCAGTGACTTTTATTGGTATTCTTTTAACCAGCCCTGTTAGTGCTGTGCTACCGTATTGCTGCGGTATTACTCCCGCGTCACAGTTAATGTTTGGAAAGAAATGTTAAAGTATGTTATTAAAACTTTAAAAGGGCTTTCTGTGTACCATCTTTCTTTGTAAATAACTCACGTGCACATGCGGCTTTTAGTACGGTGCGGCTTATTTATGGAAAAAAACAAAATTTCCCTCGAATTTTTGCTGGTGCGGCTTATTATCAGGTGTGGCTTATTGTCCAGAAATTATGGTAGCTCCAGTTAAAGGGATATGCTGGAACAGAGATTGTCCTTTTGGAATTAAAAAAATGATTTGCATTAACCAATAAAAATCCTTTTGTTTCAAAAATCAAATCGAGACAGCTTTTGTGTAACTCTGAACATTACCAAATGATCTTTTAGAAATATTTTCTAAAAAACAAAATACCGTATTTTCCGCAGCATAAAGTACTTCGGGTTAAAAGGCACAGACTCAATTTTGGGAGCTTTTTTGTACTTCATCCACACATGGCATAGTCATGCATGCCATGACTTAGGGTAAAAAGAAAAGTCACAGGAGCAGTCAGTTCCGTTGAACTTGATTCTACTATTTAATCATGTACTATAATGTACTCACATTGTTATTCAACATTGATATGCAAATTCATTAAAATTCTTATCTTCTGTGTCCAAATTAAACAGTTGGGCAAGTTCGCCATTTATCATGCCAGGTTCCCTCTCGTCATTGTATCATCGTAGTCACGTTGGTCTTCTGCAATGATCCTGGCTTTCCAGAAAGCTCTAATTGTGCGTCGTAAGCATGTCTCTTTGTCTATGCAATTTTAGAGGGTTCTAATGCTATTTGCTTTACACAAATGATAGTATTTATTTGTCTATGGTGGAGGAGTTATGTACTCTACGTGTTACGTACAGTCCTCTGATTGTTTTTTTGCTCCGATCTACGTAAAACGTAATGTTCTCTGATTGGTTCATCGGGTCTACATATTACGCCTGTATATTACGTCTCTGTGTGGCGGAAGCCCCACAAAACAACTTTAAAGATTTGCACAAACGATAGTGTTTATTTATCAATGGCGGCACAGGTATTGTACTTTACGTGTTACGTATAGTCCTCTGATTGTTTTTTGCCCTGATCAACGTAAAATGTAATGTCCTCTGAGTGGTTCATTGGGTCTACATATTACGCCTGTATATTACGTCTCTGTGTGGCGGAAGCCAGACAAACCAACTTTACAGATTTGCACAAACGATAATGTTTCTTTATTAATGGCGGCGCAGGTACATACACTACGTGTTACGTACAGTCCTCTGATTGTTTTTTCTTTGCCCCGATCTAGGTAAAACGTAATGTCCTCTGATTGGTTCATTGGGTCGACATATTACGCCTGTATATTACGTCTCTGTGTGGCGGAAGCCACAACAAACAACTTTACAGATTTGCACAAACGATAGTGTTTATTTATCAGTGGCGGCGCAGGTACATACTCTACGTCAGGGGTCACCAACCTTTCTTAAACCGAGAGCTACTTCCTGGGTACTGATTAAGGCAAAGGGCTACCAGTTTGACACACACTTCTGAAATAGCCAATTTGCTCAATTTGGCTTTCACTTTGTGTTATTATTGTCATTTCCATTTACCGTTTTTTCCCATGTATAATGCGCAAAATTTAACTAATTTATTGTCCTAAAATCTGGGGTGCGCATTATACATGGGTACAATTTTATTATTATTTTTTTTTTAATCCGGATATCATACGGAGGCCGCCATTACAGATGCACTTTCTTCTCTGCTGTTCACTTCAAACACGCTCCATACGAACACAATGCTCTCGTATCAGACGCTTGCTCGATCACCTGCTCGTTTGCTGTCACAATGTACCCTACACAAATCCGAAACATTTCTTCGCTATTGAGTTTGCTAGCGCATGCGCAGTGATACTGACCGGCAGAATGACATCCGGTTGTTCCCAAAGATGATCTTTTTTCTGAAATAATTTTACGTTTACGGACTTAAGTAGGAGTCAAAATTTGGGTGCGTATTATACATGGGTACAGGCTTTTTTCCAGCATCAACATGCCATTTTTAGGGTGCGTATTATACATGGGGGCGCATTATACATGGAAAAAAACGGTAACAAGAATAGCACAAATACAGTCAAACCTTGGTTTTTGACCACAATCCGTTCCAGAAGGCAGTTCGAGAAGCGAATCGGTCGAATTTCTAATCTATTTTTCCCATTACAAATAATGGAAAATATTTTAATCCGTTTCAAGACAAACACCCCCCTCCCCCTTTTTTTAAAGCTTTTTTTCATTTGCACATATTTGTCCGATCGCGCAACTGCAGCGCACCGCCGAACGCGCAACCATAGCGCGTTGCCCACCGCGCAACTGCACCGCGCTGGTCGCATTAATGTGACTGAGTCGTTGCTGAAATTTAGAAAATATTTTTAAAGTCCTGATGTACTTTCCAAAATTTAAGTGGAACTCTGCGCAGGGAGCTTAATTTGGTCCGATCGCGCAACCGCAGCGCGCCGGGCGCTCACTGTCGCATTGCTTTAAGAGCGTCTTTGTGTTTTAGGATGGCTTTATTGCTCCCACTTGCTTTCTTTGGAGGCATGATTAGGGGTTAATACAATCCTCAAAGTAACGAAAATGCAATAACAATGGAGTCAGTCGGCATCCGGGCCGCGCGGTCGGGTTTTCTCGGGTCCTCCGACTCATCCTGCGAGGTTCGACCTCCGAATTTTGTTCGACAACCGAAGCAAAAAAATCTTGAATTTTTTGTTCGAATTCCGATTTGTTCGAGAACCAGGACGTTCGAAAACCGAGGTTTGACTGTAAAATAAATAGATGCAGCTCACTGACAAGTGCCGCTATTTGAGCTAATTTTAGAACAGTCCTGCGGGCGACTCATGCGGTCCTCACGGGCGACCTGGCGCCCGCGGGCACCGTGGTGGTGACCCCTGCTCTACGTCTTGCGTAGAGTCCTCTGTTTATTTTGCCTCGATCTACGGAAAACGTAATGTCTTCTGTTTGGTTCATCGGGTCTACATATTACGCCTGTATATTAGGGAAGCCACACAAAACAGCTTTACAGATTTTGGAATTCGGTCCACACAAAAGGCGCACCTTATTAAAAGACGCAACTTGATTTTTTGAGAAAATGAAAGGCTTTTAACCGAGCTTTATGGTGCGGAAAATACGGTACAGTAGAAAACTGCAGTTAATCAGTATTTATGATACTGCTGCAAATCATAGAAAAATAACAATTGACAGTAGTCCTTACAGTAGTCAGAGACAACCTGTGGCCATGTCACAGTTTTCACAAACTATTGCTTTGCCCATAGATGTCAAAACAGTGTTGCGCGACTTATATTAATACAACTTATGAAAACTGCATGGAACAAGTCGAGACTTCAGGCGAGATAAATGTCGTTTACTATGCACTGTTTTAATTGTTACTGGAGTGCTCTGTTTTTTGCGGTAACCAGCTGAACTGGTATGGTTCACGTGGTACCAATAAATCAATATCAAGTCTCTTCTGTTCTTTATCACTGTTAACGGTTGTGTAGCCAAGCAGTGACATGGCCCTCTTACACACTTCCTGGATGCGCTTGACCTTATTATGTGGCAGCGTGGTGCGCCAAGCCTGGGAAACATCTGCAGCGTTTCTTGAAGTGATTTCAAAAGCCTCTTTTAAGGAACCTTTGCCTTTTCCATGAGTCAGCTTATAAATCCATTCCTCTAACTGATTTGTCATGTCCAGATCTACAAAGTCATACATGGCACTTATTTCCTCAAGTGGATTGCGGGCTACATCTTCATACCGAACCATTTTGTACCGGCCTTTTAGAAATGATGGGGGCTTCTGTAGGGCCCTTTCACTAATGCGCACATGGCTCCGGCAGATCTCCTGTATGACTTGGTATTGTATCTCAGCTGCAGGCATGCTTTTCTGCTCCAACACAACAGCATTATCACCAACAAAAGCTTTTGCAGACTGTTCTCTTGACCGCACCACGGCCCGTGGATCCCGAACCAGGTGAATGATGCGAAGGTCAAGGCTAGGATCCTCAAAGAGGGGGTAGAGAGATTCCAGTTCAAATATTCGCACTGATTTTAAGACCACATGACTGTAAGAAAAACAGGCCTCCTGCACACCTTGTAGGCCCACCTCACCACAAGTTTGCAAGCATTGAGTTTGATTGCTGAAATAGCCACGCGGTGTGAGAGAACAAGCCGGTGGTGAGCACAATGCTCGACTGTGACTCCACATGAACAAAGAGGACATGTTGTGATGCTCTGGCAGGTAGGCATCAGTCACGGAGAAATCACAATGGAACACACTACGCATGAGATCCCTTACAGCCATTCGTAGTGTCTGTGCACCAGAGTTCCTAAGTTTGGTCCAAACATGCCAGGCAGGCTCCATGAGGTAGAACACAGACGGATGTTGACTGAACACCTGACCAACAAAGGATGATCCTGATCGCCATGATGACAGTAGCACAACATGG
The DNA here is from genome assembly GCF_901709675.1 of Syngnathus acus. Taxonomy (NCBI): domain Eukaryota; kingdom Metazoa; phylum Chordata; class Actinopteri; order Syngnathiformes; family Syngnathidae; genus Syngnathus; species Syngnathus acus. The sequence goes on from NC_051092.1 coordinate 16,957,985, forward strand.
ATCTTCCTATTGGAAGGGATGCCATCGCAAGGGTTTAGCCCGATGTACCAATTGAAGAAGAGGACCACAGCTGCTCCATGCAGGATCAACAGGAAAACCATAGTGCTGAGGTTCACTCTGGAACGGAGCATGATTGATTGTGGATTGGTATCTTGAGCTTGTTGTTGATGCTTTTCCCTTGTGCAGTTGTACACTGCCTGAGCTGCAAAATAAGCAGGAAATGACAGATTTGAGGTAAGGGACTGACCAAAAAAAAAAAATACACACCAAATATGCACGCACGCACACACACATAGGTAGATGTAGGTACTTGTACAGCAGGGGTCACCAACCTTTCTTAAACCGGGAGCTACTTCCTGGGTACTGATTAAGGCAAAGAGCTACCAGTTTGACACACATTTCTGAAATAGTCAATTTGCTCAATTTGGCTTTCACTATGTGTTATTATTGTCATTTCCAGTTCACATGTATAAGTGTGATTTTAACAAGAATAGCAAAAATACAGTCAAACCTTGGTTTTTGACCACAATCCGTTCCAGAAGGTGGGTCGAGAAGCGAATCGGTTGAATTCCGAATCTATTTTTCCCATTACAAATAATGGACATTTTTTTAATCTGTTTCAAGACCAAAAAACCCCGCCTTTTTAAAGCATTTTTTCATTTGCACATATTTGTCCGATCGCGTCCGAGATATAATATATGTGCAGATTATATATATATATACACTACCGTTCAAAAGTTTGGGGTCACAAAATTGTTTGGGTGACCCCAAACTTTTGAACGGTAGTGTATATATTTATTTAGATAATTATTTATAGATTATATATATAATCTTCTGTGTAAAAAATCTTATAATATATATGTATACTTATATTCATAGATTTTTTATAATCTTATACAAATATAAGATATAATTTATATTTAATTCATAATATTTTATTATAATAATATTTACACTAGCGTTCAAAAGTTTGGGGTCACCCAAACAATTTTGTGACCCCAAACTTTTGAACGGTAGTGTATATATATATACATATATACATATATATATATATATATATATATATATATATACATATATATATATATATATACATATATATATATATATATATATATATATACATACATATGTGTATATATCCATCCATCCATCGAATGAATAAGTCAAAAGTCAAAGTCTGCTTTACTGTCAATTTCTTCATATGCCAAGGCATACAAAGAGATCGAAATTACGTTCCCACTATCCCACGGTGACAAGACATAGTACACAATATACGTACATACAAGTAAACAACACAAAAAAATAAAAACAAGAGGGCACAAACAATGAATAAATAAGAGTGATGAATAAATAATGAATAAACAAATAACATAATAAATAAGAGGAGCAAAAATGGAGCAAGTGTGCATACAGCAGACAGTCAGAATATAGCGCAAAAGTACAGGACGCTAAGCAGAAGGGGGGAGAGAGTTCAGGATCCTAACAGCCTGGAGTACGAAGCTGTTGGTGAGTCTGGTGGTGCGGGAGCGCAGGCTCCTGTACCTCTTCCCAGAGGGCAGAAGATCAAACAAAGAGTGAGCGGGGTGACTCACATCACTCACAATCGTGGTCGCCTTGCGGGTGGGATGGGAGGTGAAAATGTCCTTCAGGGAGGGGAGTGAAGCACCAATAATCTTACCAACCGTGTTCACTATGTGCTGCAGGGCCTTCATGTTGTATTCAGTGCAGCTACCACCCCAAACAGCGATACAACTAGAGAGGACGCTCTCAATGGTGCCACGGTAGATTGTAGTCATGACGGCCGGAGGAGCCCTTGCTCGCCTGAGTTTCCGCAGGAAGTACAGGCGGCGCTGAGCTTTCTTCGCCAGTGATGCGGTGTTGGTGGACCAGGAGAGATCCTCACTGATGTGCACCCCCAGGAATCTGGTGCTGCTCACTCTCTCCACCACAGCACCGTCGATGAAATTCATCTGATACAACTACCGTAATTTTCGGACTATAAGTCGCTCCGGAGTACAAGTCGCATCAGCCATAAAATGCCCAAAAATGTGAAAAAAAACATATATAAGTCGCTCCGGAGTATAAGTCGCATTTTGGGGGGCAATTTATTCGACAAAATCCAACACCAAGAACAGTCATGAACGAGCAACAACAGGCTAAACTTTAGGTATGCTAACGTGACAAACACAAACGAAGAGCTGAGAACGGCCCTGACGTAAAATTCAGAGTTATTCAAAAAACTATTACATAAATAACACGTTAATAAAACCATCTGTGTCACTCCAATTCATTAAATCCATCGATCGTCCTTTGTCAACAATGCGTGCGCGCCGCTGACGGCGCTTGCACTTCAAAATATGCCACAGGCCCATATAACGATATATAAATTAGATATCAAATAACTATTATATAAGCAATAGTATTATCAAACCATCTGTGCACTCTAAATCAGTAAATCCATCGATCAAATTCCTCGTCCTTCGTCAACAACGCCGCGCGTGCGCCCTGACGTCAGCCTCGTCGTTATACCACAGATCTACTATATAACTATATTGTAGTGTTAACAAAGTTCAAGGAAAGACGTGGGTTTGGTAAACGGCTCTTTATTTAACAAAACAAACTTCCAGGCGTGTGGCGGCGTGGACTTCCAACCACGGAAGTGGAAGAGAGCCGGTAGTACGTGGGGCCCTTCGTCATCTTTGTCATCCCGTGATCAATCTTTGTCCTTTATGTAAACAACCGCCGCGCCATGCCGCGTCGCGCTGCGTCGCGCTGCGTCGCGCTGCGTCGCGCTGGTGACGTCATTTGAAATTCAAATTACAGTAATCCCTTGCTACATCGCGGTTTCACTTTTTATTTTTTTTTTTGGAAAATATTTGAAAAAAACACATACAAGTATAAGTCGCTCCTTATTATAAGTCGCCCCCCCACCCAAACTATGAAAAAAACCGCGACTTATAGTCCGAAAATTACGGTACTCAAAACACACCCACAAGAAGTGAAAACATAGAGCGCACAGCTCCAAAAATATCAGAAAGACTGAAGCTAATACTATGAAAAAGAGTGCATAGACAAAGTGAAATACAGTTTTTTTTTTTTTGTGTCATCTCAAGTTTACGCTATACTGTGTCCGTCATTTCCATAGATTGAAGTAACTGAACCATCAATGAAACGAAGTCTTTCGGCAAATCCTCCTCTATACTGATAAAAGATTTCTGAAACACTCTTTGAACAAGTAGGACTTTGCCCACAGACGTGGGAACACTGCTTGAAAAAGGAAATTTGATCAGGCACTTCTTTGAGGTTCTGATGTTGTGCAATGAATTGATGCATCCAACAACAGAACATTTTGATCCCTCCACTTCAACATCCTTGACTATAAAAGTCTCTCCGAGTAATAAACATGGCGGATTCGTAATAAACATGGCGAATTCACAAATGCGCCATGTTTATTGCTCGGATTTCCGTTTGGCAACACCCATTACCTTGTTTGGTTTGTCCCGCCCTAACAGATGTGATGTAATAGATAAAAATACGTAACAGAAAACGGAGAAATCTGAACGGCGTAAAAACTAGCCCCCAAACAGATCATAAAAGTATCTCTACAGCACCTGGAGGGATAAGTTACACTTTTCTACACTCCTGGAGACTCCAAATACAAGCAAAAAAAGTTGATTTTTCATGTGTCCTTTAATTTACCTAAATTCACCAAGAATCCTAAAATAAACATTTGTTTAATGATCAGTGTACTTTGACATAATAAAATAAATGGAACTGTTCTTGAACCAGTCTGAGGTATAGCATTTTTTTAAAATAACTCTCTTTAGGGCAGCCAACATTGTTTAAATAAATAAAATATAAATGAAAAACCTCTTTGACTGCTCTCAGGTAGAAAAAGGATGAATAAAAATAAATTCTTTAAAGACCAGTCTATATTATCTAAAGTAAAATAAAAATCTGACACGGATGAATTGACTAAACGCTATACAGTCAATTCCTAAGGCTGATAAACAGAGTGTTAAGCCACCTGAAAGTATGAAAGTAAGCAGACATGGAGTTCTGTTAACTCTTTGTATGGCAGCGACGGGAATACTCGTCATTGACATTAATGATTTAGGATCCCGTTGACGAATATTCTCGTCAACTTGTTTTTATTTTATTAACGGGTATATAAGACAACTGGCCACCTCTCCACTTAAAATCAAGTCTATAGAGCACCGTTGTCAAAGTCCAGGCCTGGGGGCCAGATACGACCCGCCACATAATTTTAGGTGGCCCAAGACAAATTGTGCATCGAATTCATGTCAATTTCAAATTGTTTTCACTTTTCAAAAATAGATATTGTTAGCTATTTTTTTCCATTCATTTTTTTAAAAAATATTTTTTATTAGATATTTGATTTGGTTTCAATATTTCAATTTTAAATATTTGAAGAGGTTTTTATTAGTGTCTGTTTTGAAAACTAGTTATTCATCAGTTTGTTGTGTGACCTATACTGGTGGTCCCCAACCTTTTTTGCACCACGGACCGGTTACGTGTCAGAAATATTTCCGCGGACCGGCCTTTATATAAATAAATATATTTATATATTTATTATTTAAATATTTATATATATAAATAGGATGAAATAAAATGATACGACTGGCATAAAAACAAATATAAACCACATAAAAATAAAACGTTGAATTAGTGGGAGCACCGAGGTCTTTTCTCAGAAATGAGCCGTTTTCATCTAGGCGTAATCGGAGACAATGACACCCGAAGTGGTTAAGGTTTGTCTTTAAATGCAGGATGCTTGGTCTCCATGTGCCGAAGCAGGTTTGAAGGCTTCATTGCCTCGTTAGCTAGCCTTTCGCCACATATGCGGAGTGCACTTGGCGCGTCAGAGTCACCTGTGGCGATAAATCCATATTTTAAGTAGGACTCCAGAAATGTTCTTTTAAATGCAGCTTTCCTTTTCTTAGAAGTCGTAGCCTCTTCTTCTTCAGTGTCCTCATTGGACGTTTTTCCCTTTCCGAAGAAGCTTTCCAAACTTCTCTGTTTCTTGCTCATTTTTGCTTGCCTCGCGGGCTTGACTGTGGTGACATGTCACGTGACCGAGACGAGTGCCCTGTGTCAAGAGTCCTTATTTTTCAGATGCACCGACAGATGTAATTGGGAGAGATTCGCCAAATTTTTTATATTTTTCAAAATAAATTCTTACTCGTTTTTGCTAGCTTTGCGGGCTCGACTGGGGAAACATGTCACGTGACCGGGACGAGCGTCTTAACCTGAATGAATTGATCGTCAATGAAATTTTTTCCTGTGCGGCTTGGCGGCCCGGTACCAAGTGACCCACGGACCGGTACCGGTCCGCGGCCCGGTGGTTGGGGACCACTGACCTATACTATATATACCATATGAGACTTTCATACATTTATTTGGGTTGACAATTTGAATGGCCCTTTGAGGCAAACTATGACTATGATGCGGCCCGCGACCAAAATAAGTTTGACACCCCGGCATAGCACATTGTAGTGGCTAACTCTGACCACTTGATAGCAGTTGCGCTTGCTGGCTCATAGAGAGGTGACAAACTGTAAGCCCAGCCTACATGGGAGAACAATGGAGAATGTTGTAGAGTTATGGAGGAAGAAGTCAGAGAGTGAGAGAAAATGGCGAAACGGAAGCAATCGGCTTTCAAGTAGCTTACAATTGAGCAAACTATCGCTTTTCGTGATTGCGGTACAGCAAAACAAAGGAGCAAATTTAGAGGAGATGATTGTGAGGATGCGACAAACACGGAAGTCTGCTTCAAAAGCCACCTCCGGCTGAGGCATACAAGTCGTGAGTAGCAATTGGAGTTTTGGAACATGGCGAGGAAGCAATTGGCTTTCAAGCAGCTTACAATCGAGCAAAGTATTGCTTGAGTGCAGTACAGCAAAATGATGGAGTGAATTTAGAGGAGGTGGCTGTGAGTACGTGACAGACAACGAAGTCCGCATCACAAGCCACCGCCGACATACACGTAAAAACTGAGTGAAAATGCTCGAAATCGGCTGGGATTTATTTTTTTATAAACGCTTGGAGTTAATGAAGGTAAAAACCATACTTGGAGGTTTTTAACCAAGTCATCAACACAGCAAATAACTCCTAACACAAAGGTAATCAAAATAACTATGTATATTCCTTACCAATCACATATAGCTCCAAGGCTTTGACACAGTCAAAAACTGTTCGCTTCTTGTCAACCCCTCCCGTGTTCAGATTCACCGTGGGTTTTTATATGCTTCCCAGTACCAACCAGCTCAGTGGCCTTCTGGTATGAGTGTCCCGATGCTTCCCTGCTTGACACTCAGTATTAAGGGTTGGATTGGGCATGCTGTCAGGAGCTGCGCCCCACAGTCATTATTAATGCGCAATGTATAGCTTCTACTATGGAAGCTCGTCTGAGGACGACCGAGAGAGAGTACAATGCACACGAGTCCCTCTATTACATCAATGCAGAAATAATGCAAAAGGGCAAAAATGGCTCATACAACGGGTCTTGTCATGGGTAAAGTGATGTTGTTTTCGATTTTACTGCCCTATGTGTGTCGTTTGAAATGGGAGCTTTAATCGCACTATGAAATGTGCTTATTTTTCAAGTACTATATGGTCTAATGTGCCAAATTGTATGTTTATATTTATAATGTAAATAGTAAGATTTACAACCCCACCCCCCTTCGCCATTTGTGCCCATGCTTCCAATCTATCTCTTTGCCTTGAGTAAACAGATTGACACACCTATTGTTGAAATGTCATCAGAGAAGGATTTCCTGCTTTAAACAAATAACTCATTGCAACACCTCAGTTAAATATTTGCTCACACATTATCAATCTACAAAGCCACCATTGTTAGGGTTTACAGATTATCTTGATCGTATGATTATCTTGGAATGTAACCTGTAATAATTTACCTAGCTTGTCCTGTCTTAACAAAAGTAGTAGACCAAAGTGCTAAGATCTTTTGAACTGATTGACTAGCTGCAGAGGAAGCAATCAAAGTTGCTTTGTTTACACAACGTCGTAAAAGACCCCCTGCTATGCTTTGATCAGCAGGCCAGGGGCTTCAACCCCATCCTGTCCACTCTCACCCCCACTCTCACCCCCACCCTGTTTCTCTCAATAAAAATGCTCCTGCATGAGGCCTGAGTCAGACCTCATTCGATCATCGCTGTACGCACAGCGACGAATGGACTCTCCACCTGCAGGTGTCTAAAAGGACTTACTTGTCTCCCGTGTGTTTCTTGCAAAATAAGTTAGAGTGAGCACCACCCTAACAACCATATATAGTTTCGAGAGCATCATTCGTAATCTTGTGGGAATGAGTGCCCGCTTTCAATAATGTTCAATCATCCTTGTATATATTGAGTAATAGTATTTGAAATATAACCAATTGGGGCCCCAGCAGCGATCACTGCGAGGTCCCTTTTGTTTTTGTAGGAACTATTATTAGAGCCCGAGTAGCGACCGCTATAAGGTCCCTATTGTTTTGTAACAATTCTTCTTTTTGAAGTCCGATTAGCGACCACTTTGAGGTCCCTATTTTTGTGGAAATTATTTTTCATTAAGGCCCAAGCTGCGACCGCTGCGAAAGCCATACTGTTTTTGTAGAAATTATTATTTTTATTATTATTTTTTTCCTCCATAAAGCAGTGTTTCCTAACCTTTTTTCATCCACGGCACAGCTTTACATTGGAAAAATCTCGAGGCACACCAACACCAAAAATCTGTTAAGTGTTACACCAGCTTCTATATTACAATTAGTTATGATACAACAAAAGACGTTGTGAAAGTGCTATATCAATAAAGTACTATTCCTGTATATGTATGGAGAGTCGAATAATTGAATAAAAATAAATATACCGGAAGGAAAGACGTGGGTTTGGTAAACGGCTCTTTATTTAACAAAACAAACTTCCAGGCGTGTGGCGGCGTGGACTTCTATCCACGGAGGTGAAAGAGAGCTCCGTAGAGTAGGACCGGGCGTGCGTAAAAGCCACGTCTGAGCCCCATCCACCGTCCCTGGACAGCCACCCGGCCGAGCGCCGGCCCCCGACTTCAATTCACGGAGGTGAAAGAGTGCTCCGTAGAGTAGGACCGGGCGTGCGTAAAAGCCATAATAGTTTTTCAAACCTTCTGTGTCACTCCAAATCCTTAAATCCTTCAAACTCTTCGTCCTCCGTGTCACTTAGAAACAAAGCCGCTAATGATGCCGGTAGTACGTGGGGCCCTTCGTCATCTCGTGATGAATCTTTGTCCTTTTTGTAAACAACCGCCGCGCCGCTGACGTCACTTGAAATTCAAATTACAGTAATCCCTTGCTACATCGCGGTTCGTTTATCGCGGTTTCACATATAAAAAATTCACATATAAGTCGCTCCTCATTATAAGTCGCCCCCCCACCCAAACTATGAAAAAAAACGCGACTTATAGTCCGAAAATTACGGTACATTTTTTTAATAAAAGTGATTTTTTTTTAAGGTTTTAGACAGTGTAAAGAATAAATTATTGAAAGTGGTTGTGATTAAAATCCAAAAGAATCAACTTGACTTTGTTTACTGTTTTAGACTAGCGCTATAAATATTGCGACAATAAGAAAAAAGTAACTTTTAAAGCCGCTCTGCTGTTCTGGCAGGGTTAACCAGATGTACTTCAAATTTTCTCTGAAGTGTTGAGGCCTTCATGATGCTAAAACACAAAGTTTGAGTGACTTTGAGTGAGTGTGAGGTTTTGCCAGTGCTGTTGCTGTGGCAATGCAGAGTTCTCCAAGAAAATATAAAATCTATACATGCAAGAAAACCCTGAAACCTTTAAAAATAACATCAGGCTTTGCAAAATCATCAATATTTTATTAGTTAAGTGTGTGGCTTTTAAAAAATGGCTCTTTGACTCCCCCTAAAATTCTTTCTAAAAAGCAGCCCTGGTTGTACGTTTTACCTAGCTCTACAGAAATATGGTGGTTTCTGTAATAAATCAAGACCTACCAAAGAACTCTCTTGCAGCCATACGCTAAAACTATCCATAGGTTGGCCATTTTGCATTTACTTTAAATGTTGGTATTGCTTTGACATCAGTAGCTCCAGGAACATTACCTACATGATTATACCTTGTCAAAATGTTGCAAATTTGATAAGGTCCAGGACTGAAGTAAATATACAAACTTATTTTTCATCGTAGTGGAAGTGCCACCAACTGGCTACAGGAAATAAGCACTCAGTCCTCACCAAGCGCACAATGAAATCCTCACCTCCTTAAACCATCGCCTTAGTGCTTTTCTGTTGTCATAAAAGAAACACACCTCATGGCACAACATAGGTGTTCATTTGTTTAAAATAACATTCTGCACACAACTTGATCTCTTAAGACCTCAAAAGATGAGAAACATTGTTCACCGTCAACAGCTCAAATAGAACGACATGCAAATGGAAACCACTGGTCATTTGCAACGGTAGATAAGATTCTCACTCACAAGTATGCCCATGGTGTGGACACCGACGACAGGTCGTGTGTCACACACAGCGGAAACCCATGATCATCCCATGTGAGACATGTTTGTTGATCAATTACTCCACTCTTCAGATCAAGGTGAAGACTCACCTCCTATTATATCCCTCAACTGAGAGCCGGAGGTCCAGCAAAAGCAACATTCATCTGCAGAGTGGCCTCAAAATCCACCTTCAGAAATGGACAGTGTCCCAGACACACTTACCCTGCTCAGGGATCAATGCCAGGTACCTCTCCTAACACAGGACTCATCAACACTATGGCGATAGTGAAGAAAGCCCAAAAGTGACTCCACTTTCTTAGACTGCTCAGGAAAAAAAACATTCTGAGAAGCAGCTGCTGGTGACCTTCTACCAAACAATCATCATTCTTGCATACTGCATAATGGTGTGGTATGCTGGGTCCACCATTGCCAACAGGACAGCGATGCAGAGAGTGATTTACACCACCAGGCTACCCCCTTGCCTCATCACCACCTCTCACTCCCTCAGCAGAGCGTCGAACGTTGCAACACATCATACCTTCGAACTACTGCACTCAGGTCAACGCTACAGAGCTCACAAAACCCGCACAGACTTAAGGACAGCTTTTTCCCAGAGCCATAAATGATTTGAACAGCAAAAATAACCTCTGCCAACGCTATCATCTATTCTGCACTTTACTCAACCTAGTACCCTATCCAATGTGCGACAAGCTGACACAATAAAACATGCACTACTTGATCTATATACACAATAATCCCTCGCTACATCGCGGTTCGTTTATCGCGGTTCCACTACATCGCAGATGTTTTTTTTCCAAATTAAAAAAAAAAAAAAATTCAAAATAAAACTTCTAAATTGAGGAATTATGGCACAAAAGTTGCCCACACGCCAGCAGAAGGCAGGGAGTGCCCGCACAATTGCAGTGCGTACACTTGTACCGTTTTTATAAAGAAATTGTTATAATAAGAGTTCTAAAAACATATTTACAGTGTTGTGCGTGTGTGTGTGTGTGTGTGCATAATATTGCACGCCCCACTTTTCAGTTTTTTTATTTGTTAAAAAAGTTTAAATTATCCAATAAATTTTGTTCCACTTCACGATTGTGTCCCACTTGTTGTTGATTCTTGACAAAAAATTAAACTTTTATATCTTTATGTTTGAAGCCTGAAATGTCGCGAAATGTTGAAAGGTTCAAGGGGGCCGAATACTTTCACAAGGCACTGTATATAAATGTGTATATATATACATAAGTGTATGTATATGTGTATATATATACATATATATATACCGGAATTTCCGGACTATAAACCGCGACTTTTTTCCAAAATTTTGAACCCTGCGGCTTATAGTCCGGTGCGGCTTATATAAGATTTTTTTTCGTGATTTTTGTGATGACTTGATCACTTTTATACACTCGTAAAAAGGCTGTGGACCGCTGTTGTGCGGTATCTTGAAGAAAAAAACAACAAAAATACTATTTTGAAACACTACTATGGCTGCTGCTTTTTCTGGCTGTGTTGCTTGTGACTATTATTGGCTTTAGTAGGAATGCACGCTAGGTGACCTGCGTCAAAGGGCTCTAAACCAGGGGTGCCCAAACCTTTTCAGCTCGCGAGCTACTTTTGAAATGACCAAGTCACAAAGATCTATCCACTAAAAAAATAAATAATTTTATATATATATATATATATGTCATCGTGAAAAAAAGTCCTACTCCCATTCCCTATGAAAGTGATACTTCTTACTATGGCCAGCTGCCCCACTCATTTTTATACCCTTTCTTAAGTTTAAGAGAAAAAACAGGGTTCTGACAATTGGAGGGAACTCGCGAGCTAGCGTGTTTGTGTTGTGTTGTTAGCGCCGTTGTTTGTACACGCGTCAAGTGCGGGGAAAAAAAAATAATAATAAAATAAATAAAATTAATATCACACGATCGACCAATAGAGGCTTTGCAGCTGACGTCATCAAGCTACCCACATTAGCTTGGCGGCCATCTTGGCGGTCAACTTTTCAGTGCCGGTCAACGACTCACACACGCTTTCTTGTTATATCTGCTGCTATTTGAGCTTAAAAATGCCGGATACCTGCTGTGCTGTTGGATGTAGCAATAGACGAGGCGATAAACCAAATCTTAGCTTCTATAGATTTCCGGCGAACATGAAAAAACGTGATAAATGGATCGCGGATATTCGTCGTGAACGATGGAAACCTACGATTTACACAAGAATATGCAATGAGGACTTCATATCAGGTATGTAAACAAACTATTCACCCCTGATTTGTTTCACAAAATGTGAAATAATACAATATGGGATGATACAAATATGATTGTTGAAAATGCTGGGTGCATTTTTAGAAAGGCAGCAAGAGCAGCAAGGCAGGGAATGGGATGATTTCTTCAGTTCACCCCCCCGTTTTTATTTTGTGTTTATTTTTTCATGATGCTTCATCTGATTGGCTTGAAAACGTTATCAATGTAAATATTGAACTTCATATTGGAATTGAACAATTAATTCTCGAGTGAATGCATTAGGAAATTTCCCCAAAAATTATTATGAACCTTGTGAAACAATTTTTTTTTAATGTAGCATTTTTTAACAAGAGGGTTTTTGTTACTTCATTTGGCACAAGGTAAAATCTACATTGGTAAAGTTTTCAAGCCATTGGCACAAGGTTAAAATTTTTATTGGTTAAGTTTTCAAGCCAATCAGATGTGGCATCATGCAAAAATAAACAAAAAATAAAAATGGTAGCAACTTGAACAGACAGGTACAGTATCTGAATGATTTCACTCTATTCAGTTTTTTAATATGTCAAGTTATGAAATGCCATTACAAAACAAATCGACGAGGTAATTATAAATATCTGGATATGAGCGTTCAGGCAGGTCGGCTGTTGCAAAATGCTCGGGCGATTTTAGCATGCTTCTCGGTAAAAGGTACGGATCCGTTGTGCCAACAAGGTTCAACTTCTCTCTGTAACGTTTCTTGGAGTCTTCATCCAAATGCCTAACTTCGTTGGATAGCAAATCAGCCATAATTCGGAAGAAATCGGTGAAAACGTAGCGCAGAAATCAGACAATCCATACAAACACGTAGGAACGAGCTGACGAGTTGACCGCCAAGATGGCGGCATAACACAAAATCACGTGATAAAACCACGTGACTGCAAAGCCTCTATAGTGGCTTGGCGATCGACCGGTCGATTGCGATTGACGTATTGGGCACCCCTGCTCTAAACCCTTTCTCTTACGCTGCCATGTGACTCAGAGATTACACAAAGCAGTGGCGCTGTTTGGACCATCTGCATTGTATTAAAACCCAATCAATCAGCATTTAAATTCAATTCTTCTGACATTTTGCTCACCAAAAACAAGGTGTAATGAATGTGAACTTTTAATGCATTTTATTCAGAAGGTTACTTTGAACCCTGAGGCTTAAATGGCGGCGCGGCGTATTTATGGATTTTTACGGCCTCCAGGGGGCGCTCTAGCAGGAAGCAAGAGCGAGACAGACGAAGAAGAGATAATGCGCCGAAGAAGACGTGCTAGTTTGATTGTGTTTTGAACATTTCGCGCATCACGCACACACCCTCATCATGGAAAACACACGAAGAAATGCATTTGATGCAGCTTTTAAGTTAAAAGCAATCGATTTGGAATGCATAAAAGCGACGACAAAAGAGAGACTAAGACTGTGTGGCGAAGGATATCTAACGCTATTCCAATTGGACACTGAGGAGGAAGACTTCGATGGTTACAGTGCACAGGAGGAAGATGAAGATGGCGCTTTTTTTACTTTTACTGGTATGTTTTTTAACGAGCCCTGTTGGTGCTGTACTACCGTGTTGCTGCTGTGTTACCGCCGCGTCTCAGTGACTTTTACCGGTATGTTTTTTTTTAATCCAGCCCTATTAGTCTTGTGTTACTTCCGTGTTGCTGCGGTATTACTGCCGCGTCACAGGCAGTGTTTGGAAAGAAATGTTAAGGTATGTTATTAAAACTTTAAAAAAGCTTTCTGTGTCCAGTCTTTCTTTGTTAATAACTCGCGTGCACACTTCCGTGTTGCTGCGGTACTACTGCTGCGTCACAGGCAATGTTGAGAAAGACATGTTAAAGTATGTTATTAAAACTTTAAAAAGGCTTTCTGTGTACTGTCTTTCTTTGTAAAAAAACTCGTGCACGTGCGGCTTATAGTCCGGTGCGGCTTATATAAGAAAAAACTAAAATATCCCCGGATTTTAGCTGGTGCGGCTTATAGTCCGGTGCGGTTTATAGTCCGGAAATTACGGTATATATATTTATGTATACATATATATATATATATATATATATATACACGTGTGTATGTATTCCAAGATGGCGGCGCCCCAGTTGGCCGCGGCCGCTACAGCTCTCAACAACCGACGAGTATTTTCACAAAATATGTCGCCTAGGACACTACAAACAACACAAAGTTTAGTTTATCCATCCAGTAGATTAGTGTATGATCGCCAGCGCCTGCTGGAGGTACGGTCATCAAGTGTTTTCGGACTCGTAGCCACAACTACCCTAGTCTGTTTACGTAGCCTCGGAGTGCTTAGGGCGCTAGCCCCAGAAGCTCACGATGCAGCGGGCTCGCCGGGCAGCACACGCCGGAGGAGGAGTAAGCGTAGGCGGTGTGACCGGCGGCGAAAGCGCGGCTGTCGAGGTGGGCTAACGGCTAAGCTTAAAGCTAACCCCTACAAACCGCCGCTTCCATCCATCTTCCTCTCCAACGTCCGCTCACTGGATAATAAAATGGACCATCTACAACTGGAACTCTCTTCAAAGAGGGAGGCTAGAAACTGCTGCGCTCTCATCCTGACGGAGACATGGCTGAACTCATCAATACCGGTCAACGCCGTTAGCCTGGAGGGGCTAGCTACATTCCGCGCCGACAGAAACAGCGAGCTAAGCGGTAAATCCCGAGGAGGTGGGCTGTGTGTCTACATCAGTGGTTCCCAAAGTGGGCGGTACCGCCCCCCTGGGGGCAGTGGAAAGATCTGGGGGGGCGGTGAGGAAGAAAGGGGCGGTAGGGGGGTCGGCAGTCGATTTGTACACAACACGCCGCTCTGGCCCAGTCAGATCCGACAGCATAGACTACAAAAGCAAAAGCTCAGGTTTGTAATTTCAAGCTTGTAATGTTCAGAATTTTATCTTATAATAAAAACCGCATTCTGGCGGTCAACATCATCTTGAGTTCAAGTCAACATGAAATTGGGGACTCGCCAGAACGCGCCGTGTTGTGTTGAGCTGGTTAGGGCAGTGGTCCCCAACCACCGGGCCGCGGACCGGTACCGGTCCGTGGGTCACTTGGTACCGGGCCGCCAAGCCGCACAGAATTTTTTTTTTTATCGACGATCAATTAATTCAGGTCAAGACACTCGTCCCGGTCACGTGACATGTTTCCCCAGTCAAGCCCGCAAAGCTAATATGTGCAGTCACCTTGCTTCTTTCCAAGCAAAGAAACCGACTGAAAATTACTGACCGCGGGGATCTACGACTTCTTAGTGAGTTCCAGCCTGATGTTGAGAAGCTTATGTCCCTGCACCAAGCACATCCATCCCATTAATATTACGTGTGAGACAATGAAGGTTACTGGTGGAATGTTTATTTACGATTCTATGTTGCTGAAACAGTTAAAACTGCTAAAAAATAAATTGGTTTACTAAATACTAAATTGGGTTTTATTTGTGAAATACACATTTGTGTTTAACCTTTCTCTTTTCAAATTGCAGCAAACCAAATATCAAGAAAGAGGTGTTTGTTTCCATATGTGCCTTGGGGGGGGGGCGCTAGGAATTCACTGGGGAGCCAAAGGGGGCGCCAGCCTGCAAAAGTTTGGGAACCACTGGTCTACATCAACAACAACTGGTGCAAAAATGCTAGATCTGTCGCCAGCTTCTGCTCTTCGGACATCGAGCTTTTGACTGTTAACTGCAGACCCTTCTACCTGCCCAGAGAGTTTACTGTTGTTAGCATCACGGCTGTGTATGTGCCTCCTAGCGCTAATACTAAAGAGGCCATGAGTGTTCTCTATCGGACAATCAGTGAGCTGCAATCCACGCACACAGAGGGTGTTTTCATCATTGCTGGGGACTTCAACCAGGCTAACATGAAGACTATTCTCCCTCATTTTTACCAACACGTGGATTTTCCAACTCGGGGAGAGAACACTCTGGACTTGGTTTACACCAATATAAAGGATGCATTCAGAGCAGCCCCCCGCCCCCACCTCGGCTCTTCAGACCACCTATCTGTTATGCTAATCCCTGCATACAGGCCCCTGCTGATCAGAGCAAAACCCACAGTGAAGCAGGTGAGGGTGTGGTCTGAGGGGGCCATGGAGGCACTCCAGGACTGCTTTGAGTGCTCTGACTGGGACATGTTCAAATCAGCAGCAACATATGACAATCAGATCGACATTGATGAGTACGCCATGACTGTGTCAGCCTACATCAACAAATGCTCCGAGGACGTCAGCACCACTAAGAACATCATCACCCGAGCCAACCAACGACCCTGGATGACTGAGGAGGTACGTCATACGCTACGAGCACGGAACTCAGCCTTCAAGTCTGGCGACAAGGAGGCACTGAGGACAGCGAGAGCCAACTTGAACCGTGCCATCAGGCTAGCGAAGCGAAGCCACAGTCGAAAAATTCAGGATTTTTTCCACGACGCCAATAACACCAGGAGTATGTGGCAAGGCATACGGGCGATCACGGACTACAACTTACCCTCCCCCCCGGTGGGTGAGGTTGATGCTGACTTCCTAAATGGTCTAAATAACTTCTTTGGGCGTTTTGAGGCACTAAACAGCACTCCTGCAGTTAAAACTGTTCCCCACCAGGAAGAGGTCCTTGACTCAGCCGACGTGTGGAAGACTCTGAGAAGAGTCAACCCACGTAAGGCCCCAGGCCCCGACAACATACCTGGGCGGGTGTTCAAGGAATGTGCAGGCCAGCTGGCTGGTGTCATCACAGACATTTTTAACATCTCGCTGGACCAAGCCAAAGTGCCAGTATGCTTCAAGGCTGCCTCCATCATTCCGGTGCCGAAGAAACCTCAAATCACCTCATTGAATGACTACAGACCTGTGGCACTGA